>NW_027189158.1:950818-1005818 GCF_040958095.1 Procambarus clarkii | reverse complement strand
TTTGATATATCACACAGTGATTTCTGTGTGTATCCTGTCTCTTTGTTGGAGAATTTACCTTGTTTCTACATCCCAACATACTGAGTAGTCCATTAAATTGTGCATTGGTATATGTGAGTTTATAAGTCTACACGTGTGTGTGTGTGTGTGTTCATCTAGTTGTACTTCTGAAGGTTGAGCTTCGGCTCTTTGGTCCCGCCTCTCAACCGTCAATCAACTGGTTCACAGATTCCTGAGCTTCTCGTGCTGAAGTCTGCGAGGTAGTTTTGGGTACCAACATTGGAATGAGGAGCATTCTGGTTAGTAGAATTACAGTTTACCACTGTTGTGGTCCTGGGTTCGAGGTTCAGATGTCCAAGGGAATGAAATGTGTAAAGTAAGTTTTGTTACCTGCGTCAACGTTTGCTGCTCCAGTCGCCTTTTATTGCCTACCAGTTAAACGATGGACAAAATACCAGGATTAATAGAATAAGGTAGAGAGAGGGAGTTCTATTACGGAGTTCTATAATGGAGACACTATTCTAATCCATAGAATAGTGTCACTGTTACACCACTTCGTGTCGCCATAGCCCCCAGATCCACGACAAGCTGATCTCGCCTGTATTTTTTTTTTAACCCAGACCCGACGATTGAGGGGGCTCCAAGTCCATTTTGGAAGCCCAGGATCCAGGCATCATTCGCCACAAGTCGTCTGACCCAAGGCATTAACGAGCAATTGGCTCGGTGATGTGTGATCGCGTATGTCCCCAGCCTTACACAGGCAGCTACTTAAGGAATGGTAATTGGTTAATTACGTGACCGGGCCAGGTGCTAAGCCGAGACCCGCATATCATTAAGGAGAGCAAATCAATTATCTTGATTTCACGCTCATTTGAACTGGATTTTGTTAGCTAAATTTAAGTAACGGTTGTCCTCTCCCCTACAATGATTAACTTCTCAACTGCTTCATTAACAGCTGGGAGAGTAATGACTCTTGGCTACATTTCCCGTCGGAAACTGGACTCAAAAATAGCTTCGTAAAAACAAAGTTAAAGTTACAAAAGAAGACAAAAAATAGTAGATATGTACTAAATACATAACGATAATAAAGATTAAACAAAATGACTTGTGAAATCGAGTCACTGAATATAATATAATGTACTGAGGCTCTAGGAAGATCTGGGGCCAGATTCACGAAGCAGTTACGTAAACACTTACGAACCTGTCCATCTTTTCTCAATCTTTGGCGGCTTTGTTTACAATTATTAAACAGTTAATGAGCTCCGAAGCACCAGGAGGCTGTTTATAACAACAACAACAGTTGATTGGCAAGTTTTCATGCCTGTAAACTGTTTAATAAATGTAACCAAAGCCGCCAAAGATTGAGGAAAGATGTACACGTTCGTAAATGCTTGCGTAACTGCTTCGTTTATCTGGCCCCCAGACCATTGTATTGTATAGGAGCACTACTGAGTCGCGTGCCCCATAGGATTGTTGCCGGTGGAGGAGGTGTGTTTATTGTGCACCCCATACTCCTCCTGTGAAGTGTTTATTGTGCACCCTACATACTCTTCCTGTGAAGTGTTTATTGTGCACCCCATACTCCTCCTGTGAAGTGTTTATTGTGCACCCCATACTCTTCCTGTGAAGTGTTTATTGTGCACCCCATACTCTTCCTGTGAAATGTTTATTGTGCACCTTCAAACTCTTCCTGTGAAGTGTTTATTGTGCACCTTCATACTCCTGTGAAGTGGAGTTAAAAGATCAAAATTGAGAAAGGGGAAAGGGATAATGTTGGGGTAGAGGGAGGAGTGGACTACCATCATACATTTTTTTTTTTAAGACAAATTAGAGAGTCTTCTTGTTATCTCGTCATATGAAAATCATAATGGATCCATTCACACTGTCCTGCACTCTTGTCCACCACATGACTAAGGTGAACTCAAGTTGCAGAACGCCCACAATACTCGTATTTAAAAGGCAATTGTACAACACAGATAATGGTTGACACATTTCCCTAAAGTGTACAACATTTCCAATTCGCCAAATATTCAACTCCCGAGTCGAGTCATTGAGAGGAAATTGAATCAATGCACGACTGACTATCCCTGACATGTTCCTATCAGCATTTAAATGGAACCATATTATACTATCACACAGTCAGCAAGGTCTAAGATAGAGCAGGTTGGTGGAAAGTCTGGCTTAAGAGGCCTGGTCGACGACCGGGCCGCGGTGTCGCTAAGCCCCGAAATCGCCTTATGGTAAATCACACATGGCTTGGAGAGTCTTCAGTCCATAGGTTCTAAATATCTGATGTGATTGTTAGTGCTGAATCCCGAGTGCCTTGTCCCTGAACGTGTTCCTTGCTATAACTAGGAGCTAGGAAGCTAGTCTCCACCCCCCTTTACATAGCCTAAGGCTACTTCACTATCAAATAATGCCATAGCGGCTGCAGTTTGTTGCGAAGCGTCAAAGCATAAACATGACCCACCACAATTATGAGACTATCATTAAATGTTCAACTCAAGACTTGACCTGACCTGACCCGACCCGACTCGGCCGGGCCTGACCTCTTGGACATGAAGCAACGATACACCCCGAAAGTGCGAACTTGCATCGTCTTGAGAAATTTTTTCTGTCGTCAAAGATCATCTCTGGCATACTAGACTCGACTCAATCTAATTCCATATCTAACTCTCCCTCATGATTTCATCAGGGCTTTTCCACAATGTTGAGCCACGTGAATCATGTGCCTCCACATCAGAAAAAGTTTGAAGAATTGTTTGGTTACTAGATTCAAAGTACTGAGCGACTAGAAAATTACTTCCTAAATTAGGCTACTTCGATTGTAGCATTTAACACCACAACTATCGCTATTTTCTTGTTTTGTTCCTTTAAACTTAACTATTTTTAGGCATGCGCATCTCTGTGTAGTAATATGAAATAGCTGCACAGTTTAGGGGGTTAAGGGCAGCGATACTTTTTATCGATCACTCTTCTAAAACACGCTCCCCTCAGCCTCGTAAAGTCACACACACACACACACACACACACACACACACACACACACACACACACACACACACACACACACACACACACACACACACACACACAGGTGGAAATTGAGTGCCCAAATGAGCCACAGAGATATTAGAAAGAACTTTTTTAGTGTCAGAGTGGTTGACAAATGGAATGCATTAGGAAGTAATGTGGTGGAGGCTGACTCCATACCCAGTTTCAAGTGTAGATATGATAGAGCCCAATAGACTCGGGAACCGTTGATTGACGGTTGAAAGGCGGGACCAAAGAGCCAGAGCTTAACCCCCGCAAGCACAACTAGGTGAGTACACACACACACTCACTCCATACACAGATTCAAATGTAGATATGATGGAACCCAGTAGGCTCAGGAATCTGTACACCAGTTGATTGACAGTTGAGAGGTGGGACCAAAGAGCCAGAGCTCAACCCCCGCAAGCGCAAATAGGTAAGTACACACACACACCACACACTCTCTCTCTCTCTCTCTCTCTCTCTCTCTCTCTCTCTCTCTCTCTCTCTCTCTCTCTCTCGGGCAAAACATGGAAGGGACACGAACTCGGGCTTACGCACGCAGGATGTCAATCGCGGCTGGAACAAATTCAGAGGAAGGGGTGGAACAGGAAGCCTGGATGAACGGAGTATTCCAGCAAATGTGGGAGGAATTCAGTGAAGGACTGAGGGTAATGAGGGAGACAGTTGCTAACCTGCAGGATGAACTAAGGGCAGCAAAGGAGGAGATAAGATGCCTGAAGGAGACTTCTCCACAATACCAGACACAAACCGTGCCTCAGGGAGACAGGAATGCTACTGTGGAGGGGACCTCCACACCTCAGCTCTCATTTGCTGAAATACTTAAAATAAGCCCTGAAGCTAGGTCTGCAGTTAAGGAAGTTGCCATGGAAGTGGCTTCCTCTCAGGAAGCAGCTAGATGTACTAGCCGGCTGATAGAGAAATAGAGCAGTAGTAGTAGCAGGCATTAAAGAGCAAACAGGGACCAGACCAAAGGAGCGGAGAGACAAGGACAAAAATATGATTAAAGAGATCCTTAAAGAGGTAAGGATGGAGGGAGCTGAGCAAAATGTTGAAAAGGTTTTCAGGCTTGGAAAGTACAACAAGGACAGAGACCGAATGATAAAGGTGGTTTTCATGAGCGAAATCGGGAAAGAGGAACTATTAGAAAGGAAGTGCTGTCTAGTAGGTGTAGAGAAGTTCAAAAGAGTATTCTTGCAGAGGGATATGACAAGGGAAGAGAGAATGCAGGCAGCAGACGCAAGGAAGGAGCGCAGGGAGAGAGAAAGGAATCAGGGAGCCACACCCCTGATCCTTACAATCCCAGAGGGGAATGGGGAACCCTCCTCAAACAGTGCAACAGCCACAGGGAGTGCGGCACCACCCCCACATTCCACCCAACAGACACCCTACCTGCCCCAACCCCTGTCAGCCCCCCACTAAGTACCCACCTAAGGCACCCTCCCCCCACCCACCCCTCTCCTCCCACTCACCCCCTCCTCCCACTCCCCCCTCCCCCCAGGACCTCCCTTCTCCCCCATCCCCCAAGCCCTCCCTTCTCCCACATGCCCTTCCGTCCCTCCCACCCACAAGCCCTCCATTCTCCCCCACCCCCTAAGCTCCCCACTCTACCCCACCCCACCTAAGCCTTCCCCTCTCCACCACTCCCCAAAACCCTTCCCTCTTCCTCAACCACCTCAGCCTTCCCTTTGCCCCCACGCCCCCCAAGCCCTCCCCACTTTATTGCCCCCCAAACCCCCTTTTCTCCCCTATCCCTTACCCCCCCAACCCTCCCCCTCTCACCCACCCACATCACCCACTCCCCCTACCCTCCCCCTCCCCCCCTAACCCACTCTTCCTACCCTCCCCCTCCCCCCTACCCCCCCAAGCCCTTCCTCCTCCACCAGTCTCCCCTTACCAGATCCTCCCAGCTCCCTCTCACCCCAGACCCCACAGGTCCCCCCCAGAGGAGAAGCAGAAGAGAGTTAGTTTCAGGGCAATGTACTCGAACATAGATGGGATCACAAGCAAGGCAAGTGAACTAAGGGAAAGAGCACAAGAAGTGAACCCAGATGTAATTGGACTCACTGAAACAAAACTCTCTGGAATCATAACGAATGCCGTGTTTCCCCAGGAGTACACAATAATAAGGAAAGAGGGAAGGTAGGGGAGGAGGAGGAGTGGCCCTACTCATGAGAAAGGAATGGAATTTTAAGGAGATGGCTATCCCGGGCTGTGAGGGTTTCAGAGACTACATTGCAGGCACCATGACAATGGGAGGACCAAGGATAGTCGTAGCAGTAATATATAATCCTCCACCAAATGACAGAAGACCCAGTCAAGAGTATGAAAGCAACAACATGGCAGTTAACACTATAATTGAGAGGGCAGCCTCTGCTACCTGTAGAAATAGATCCCACCTGCTCATCATGGGGGACTTCAATCACGGCAGGATTGATTGGGAGAACAAGGAACCGCATGGAGGCGAGGATACGTGGAGAGCCAAACTACTGGAGGTGGCGACTAGAAACTTCTTAACCCAGCATGTCAGTGAACCCACAAGGATGAGAGGAAATGACGAACCAGCGAGACTCGTCCTGGTCTTCACCCTGAACGACTCTGACATAAGAGAAATCAGTATTTGAGGACCCAGTAGGAATGAGCGACCGCAGTGTATTGGTGTTTGAGTACCTGATTGAAGAAGGGTTATTGAACTCGAGGAGGGATACCGAAGCCAAAAGGTTAGCATACCGAAAGGGAAACTATGAGGAGATAAGAAAATGCCTAGCAGGATATAGCATGGGAAACAGAGCTCAGGGAAAAGACGGCCCAAGATATGATGGAATTACATCACGCAAAAAGTGCAAGGACGCAGCAGACAAGTTTGTCCCAGTCCAAAAGGAAAACAGTGAAATGAAGATGAGAAACCCATGGTTTAATCAGAGATGTAGGCTAGCTAAGCAGCAAAGTAAAAGGGCATGGAGAAACTATAGGAATAACAGGACACTGGAGAGCAGAGAAAGATACCAGAATGCCAGGAATGAATATGTTACGGATGAGAAGAGAGGCAGAAAGACAATACGAAAATGACATCGCAAGCAAGGCAAAGACTCAGCCTAAATTGCTGCATAGCCACATCAGGAGAAAAACAACAGTAAAGGAACAGGTTATGAAATTAAGGATAGGGGCAGAAGGATTCACTACAAACGACAAGGAAGTGTGTGAGGAACTGAATAAGAAATTCCAAGAGGTCTTCACCTTAGAGCAAGGAGAAATCCCAGAGATAAGAGAAGGAATAGCTAACCAGGAACCACTGGAAGAGTTTGAGATTACCAGCGGGGAAGTAAGGAAGTGTTTACTAGAATTGGATGTGACAAAGGCTATAGGCCCAGATGGAATCTCCCCTTGGATACTAAAGGAAGGAGCAGAAGAACTGTGCCTCCCGCTCTCCATGGTGTATAACAAATCACTGGCAACAGGGGAACTGCCAGAAATTTGGAAAGCAGCTAACGTAGTCCCGATATACAAGAAAGGGGATAGACAGGAGGCACTGAATTACAGACCAGTGTCCCTAACCTGCATATCATGCAAGATGACGGAGAAGATTGTGCGAAGAAAGCTAGTGGAGCACCTGGAGCGAAAGAACTTTGTAACACAGCATCAACATGGATTCAGGGATGGCAGGTCCTGCCTCACAGGGTTACTTGAATTCTACGACCAGGCAACAAAAATAAGGCAAGAAAGAGAAGGGTGGGCAGACTGCATATTTTTGGATAGTCAGAAAGCCTTTGACACAGTGCCACACAAGAGGCTAGTGAAAAAGCTGGAGATGCAGGCTGGAGTGAAAGGTAAGGTACTCCGTTGGATACAGGAGTACCTAAGTAACAGGAGACAACGAGTCAGTGTGAGGGGTGAGGTCTCAGATTAGCGAGACGTTACGAGTGGAGTACCGCAGGGGTCAGTCCTTGGACCTATACTGTTTCTGATATATGTAAATGATCTTCCAGAGGGTATAGAATCGTTTCTCTCAATGTTTGCCGATGATGCAAAAATTATGAGGAGGATTGAAACTGAGGACGATAGTAGGAGGCTACAAGATGACCTAGACAGACTGAGTGAATGGTCCAACAAATGGCTGTTGAAATTCAACCCGAGTAAATGCAAAGTAATGAAACTAGGTGGTGGAAATAGGAGGCCAAACACAGGATACAGAATAGGAGATGAAGTACTTAATGAAACGAACAGAGAGAAAGATCTAGGAGTTGATATCACACCGAACCTGTCTCCTGAAGCCCACATAAAAAGAATAACGTCTGCGGCATATGCGAGGCTGGCTAACATCAGAACAGCGTTCAGGAACCTGTGTAAGGAATCATTCAGAATCTTGTACACCACATATGTAAGACCAATCCTGGAGTATGCGGCCCCAGCATGGAGCCCGTACCTTGTCAAGCACAAGACGAAGCTGGAAAAAGTCCAAAGGTATGCCACTAGACTAGTCCCAGAACTAAGAGGCATGAGTTACGAGGAAAGGCTGCGGGAAATGCACCTTACGACACTGGAAGACAGAAGAGTAAGGGGAGACATGATCACAACCTACAAAATCCTCAGAGGAATCGACCGGGTAAACAAGGATAAACTATTCAATACTGGTGGGACGCGAACAAGGGGACACAGGTGGAAACTGAGTACCCACACGAGCCACAGAGACGTTAGAAGGAACTTTTTCAGTGTCAGAGTAGTTAACGGATGGAATGCACTAGGCAGTGATGTAGTGGAGGCTGACTCCATACACAGTTTTAAATGTAGATATGATAGAGCCCAGTAGGCTCAGGAATCTGTACACCAGTTGATTGACAGTTGAGAGGCGGGACCAAAGAGCCAAAGCTCAACCCCCGCAAGCACAAATAGGTGAGTACAAATAGGTGAGTACACACACACACACACACACACACCGAAACACATTTGTTATGCTCGTAACATTATAATTGGTGTGTGTCCTCCAAGTCCTGTGCCTGCTCGTCAGAATATCAATCTCTTATGTTTCAAGAGGTCATTACACTGTCATACCACACCAGTGTTTAGAGCCATTAGAGATGGATAACTCACTGTAGCCCTCTGGCTCTTCGCCCCCATCACCCCTTCCCTCAATGTTTGTTGTTTTTAGATTCAGCTTCTCGGAAGAGAAAGATCCAAGGAGCACGGACTATGGTGAGCCCGTAGTGGACGTACTTGGCACAGGAGCGGGCCGCCTCTTCACTCATGCTTCGCTGATCCTAACCAAGACTTTCCTCGCTTACACAGAAAGGAAAGTCTTGGTTAGAATCTTGACCTTAATTGATTCACATTGCTTCAGTTTAATCTACATAAATCCCTATTATGTCATTCACACATCAGAAGTATTTTAACTCACAGAGATGAATACTTTCTCATTCTAATTTACTTTACAATCAAAAGTTTCTTATTTTCGCCTATCATTAATTTTCGTTTACAATCACTTTCAACCTTCTCTCCCACACACCAACAAAGCTTTCAAATATCCTTCATAAATTTCTTTAATTCACTGTCAGAAGAACCGGGTCATCTGCATACATGAAGTTTGGAATATCCCATTTATTCCCGTCGAGGCGCCGAGCTCCCACCCTCCACTAATACTCCTGTGCTTCCAAACACACACACTGAACCACCACGAGCACGTCCAACAGTCCAAAGGTGCTCCAGCGTCAGTATACAATAAGTCACTTCCTTCACACCCGCACTGACTACGCTTTATTCACTTTATTATATTCTTTAAATAAGATTGTTATAGCAAGTGTATCTAAATTTTCTCATCATTCTGTGCACTCAATTTTCATTCTTGTATTATGATCCAATAATTTTCATCACTCGAAAGATTCAAACCCACTACCCGAGTACTCCCAAGCCACCACATTACCGCTGGTCCACAACATTGTATAAGCAGCCCATCCTCCAGATACCCAAAAGTGATTCCATGCACCGGCCAAACCCCCTGTTTATGAATGAAAAACGGGTTACACACGAGTCAACTTATTTCATTCGAACACTTCTGGAACAAGTGCTTCACTGACGAATTTTGTTCGAACCAAAAATCTATAAATGCTTCACTCACGTACTACAAATACAAATAATCGCCAACAGAACCTAAACACCTAACCTATGCCTATATATGCATATTTTTTTTTTTTTTTTTTTTTTGAGATATATACAAGAGTTGTTACATTCTTGTACAGCCACTAGTACGCGTAGCGTTTCGGGCAAGTCCTTAATCCTATGGTCCCTGGAATACGATCCCCTGCCGCGAAGAATCGTTTTTTCATCCAAGTACACATTTTACTGTTGCGTTAAACAAAGGCTACAGTTAAGGAATTGCGCCCAGTAAATCCTCCCCGGCCAGGATACGAACCCATGACATAGCGCTCGCGGAACGCCAGGCAAGTGTCTTACCACTACACCACGGAGACTGCCTAATAGACATATTATGCTATTATAATAATTTATATTTAAGAAAATTCCCATTTTAAATGAACAGCATGTAAAAAAATTTTGAATGCGTCTGTGGGGTCGACCGCTGGATGGAATGGACTTTAGTCAAGGACGGGTTGGTATAAGTTATTCAACGTGCGATTCCACCGAAGCCAGAGGATGTCTGGAGGCCCTAGTTGGGGCCAGTCCAGGGTTTTACATGTAACCCCATGCATAGAGTCTGGTGGAGAACTACATTACCTGCTCCAAGAGTACATATAACTTGTTATATGTAAAACCAGAACTGTCATCAGGGGCTTTCCAGACGTCCTGGGGATTCATTGGCATCCCAGGTTATAATGACGAACACAGTGACGTGGTCCAGGGCCTTGGAGAACCCAGGTCGAGGATTTGAATCCTCCTCATTACTTCAAATGATTTCCACAATAATTGTAATTGTAGTTGATAGTGCCAGGCTCTTAGTAAGGCACTAATGCCTTGTGGTTGATCCATGCTCTCTAGCTACTAAATGCTCATCATGGATTTGTATCAAGTGGATTAACTTCAAAATAAATAATATTTGCATTTTTTTCAAAACAAAATAAATTTGATAAGTTTTAAAATTCATCGAGCGGAACAGTTTACATGAAGACTGATAATTATTGGTAAACAACACTTAGAGCTAAAAGTTGTAACAATTAGAATGGGTCAATGAGCTTGATCCTGGAAGGAAATCAGAAGACATCATCATCCACACCAAAAGCATGAATAGGTGCCGAGTATGGAGGACGGGGGGAGGGGGGGGGGGACAAGGAGTAGTGTTTGCGCAGAGAGAAAACTTAAAAGGATTTAAGTTTTGCATTGAGACAGGGAGAGGGATTAGGAGTGGTAAGTAACAAGTACAGGGCGATGTAAAGACAAAATAAACGGGGCAGAGAGGGAGAGAGAGATGGAGAGAGGCAGAGAGACAGACATAGACAGAGACAGAGGCAGACATAGACAGAGGCAGACATAGACAGAGGCAGACATAGACAGAGGCAGACAGACAGAGGCAGACAGACAGACAGATAGAGACAGACAGATAGAGACATAGACAGATAGAGACATAGACAGATAGAGACATAGACAGAGACAGACATAGACAGAGACAGACAGAGACAGACATAGACAGAGGCAGAGACAGACAGAGACAGGGAGGAGGGGGATAAGGGCGAGTGCCCGAGAACATTCACCACCGCGACAGGGGGGCTCCTTCACTCGCATCAATAACCTATACAACACAAAATCGTGACTGCAGAGACATATTTATTTAGTATCGGACTGACAATCGTTAAATTGAATTGCTGTAGCAAGGAAACTGTCCTTGTCGGTCAGTTTAGCGAGGGGCGAACATCTCACTTGCTTTATATGACAATCTCGACCTTCGTGAATGCGTCTCTTCTCTCTCTATTCTGGTGCTATCCCTTCCAAACAGCCTGGCCACCTTAAGATCCTCCCCAGCGTGAGACAAAGAGGAAGATGTGAGACTGGGAGAAGGAAATACGAGGAAACAGGCTGTAATTAATCAGCAGAGAGCCAACATCACCCGTGTGAGTTATCACTTAGGATCACTTGTCGTCACCGTTGAAATCTCCAGTTCATAATATTTACAGACAAAACGAACAGCATATCTGATTATGTGTAACACTTTCCATTACCGCCCACGGCATGGGTATGGGGTGCATAATAAAGAAAAATTTAAAAAATTATGTGAGAATAAAAAAAGATGTTGTGAAGAGTAAAAGCACTAAGAAAAGTGTTACAAATCCCCGCTGGATAAGGATGCGGTTGAAGGTAGTTTTAAGACATGTAAGCAGTTTGTGATTCATTGTTCCACTATGTGAAGATTGATCCAACTGTGTGTTGGGGTATTACCCGCGTCACACACCAGATGGGACTCGTTAAACTTCCTCCTCCCCTTCAATGCCCTTCCCAGTGGAGTCGAATCACTATTCTTCCCAATGGTGCGGGCTACGACGTCTTCCTTGTAGAGACAATTTGTTACCGAGAACATTTAAATAAGCAGCCATGGTGATGACTATGACTATACAGCAACACCAATACAACTCACAGAGACTATTAAATCCTCATAACCACAACACATATATTTCCAATACAGAAACATTTATTATGAGTGTGTTTGAGAGGATCATCATATGGTTTGTACCTATAACAGGCGGTTAAGGAGACGAATTGACCGATATTCCATGCCATTCATTTGTATGAAACTGCCGTTGTAGCACACCACCTTGCCTAAAGAGGGAGAGGCAGGGCCCAGGAGCTAGTCCTCCCTTGCCGCAGCACTATTAGAGAAGAGCACACACACTTATAAAATACTACAGAACAATTGTTATATACTTCAATGGGCTTTTAACGACCACGACTGGAGAGCCATCCTCGTATTGTGTGAGTGTGATAGTGTAAATGTGACAGTGTGACAGTGTAAATGTGACAGTGTGATAGTGTAAATGTGAGAGTGTGACAGCCTAATTACGGCAGAGACAGTTAGTCTGACAGACGGTACGAGGGTGGTAGTGAGGGTGTAGTGTTACGACGGTGAGGGTGTGGTGTTACGACGGTGAGAGTGTGGTGGTGTTACGACGGTGAGAGTGTGGTGTTACGACGGTGAGTGTGTGGTGTTACGACGGTGAGAGTGTGGTGGTGTTACGACGGTGAGAGTGTGGTGTTAGGACGGTGAGAGTGTGGTGTAACGACGGTGAGAGTGTGGTGGTGTTACGACGGTGAGTGTGTGGTGTTACGACGGTGAGAGTGTGGTGATACGACGGTGAGAGTGTGGTGTTACGGCGGTGAGAGTGTGGTGTTACGACGGTGAGAGTGTGGTGTTACGACGGTGAGAGTGTGGTGTTACGACGGTGAGAGTGTGGTGTTACGACGGTGAGAGTGTGGTGGTGTTACGACGGTGAGAGTGTGGTGGTGTTACGACGGTGAGTGTGTGGTGTTACGACGGTGAGAGTGTGGCGGCGGTGCAATAGTGAGAGTGTGGCGGCAGTGCAATAGTGAGAGTGTGGCGGCGGTGCAATAGTGAGAGTGTGGCGGCGGTGCAATAGTGAGAGTGTGGCGGCGGTGCAATAGTGAGAGTGTGGCGGCGGTGCAATAGTGAGAGTGTGGCGGCGGTGCAATAGTGAGAGTGTGGCGGCGGTGCAATAGTGAGAGTGTGGCGGCGGTGCAATAGTGAGAGTGTGGCGGCGGTGCAATAGTGAGAGTGTGGTGGCGGTGCAATAGTGAGAGTGTGGCAGCGGTGCAATAGTGAGAGTGTGGCGGCGGTGCAATAGTGAGAGTGTGGTGGTGGTGCAATAGTGAGAGTGTGGTGGCGGTGCAATAGAGAGAGTGTGGTGGTGCAATAGTGAGAGTGTGGCGGCGGTGCAATAGTGAGAGTGTGGTGGTGGTGCAATAGTGAGAGTGTGGTGGCGGTGCAATAGTGAGAGTGTGGTGGTGGTGGTGCAATAGTGAGAGTGTGGTGGTGCAATAGTGAGAGTGTGGTGGTGCAATAGTGAGAGTGTGGCGGCAATGCAATACAGTGAGAGTGTGGCGGTGGTGCAATAGTGAGAGTGTGGCGGCGGTGCAATAGTGAGAGTGTGGCGGCGGTGCAATAGTGAGAGTGTGGTGGTGGTGCAATAGTGAGAGTGTGGCGCTGGTGCAATAGTGAGAGTGTGGCGGCGGTGCAATAGTGAGAGTGTGTTGGTGGTGCAATAGTGAGAGTGTGGCGGCAGTGCAATAGTGAGAGTGTGGTGGTGGTGCAATAGTGAGAGTGTGGCGGCAGTGCAATAGTGAGAGTGTGGCGGCGGTGCAATAGTGAGAGTGTGGCGGCGGTGCAATAGTGAGAGTGTGGTGGTGGTGCAATAGTGAGAGTGTGGCGCTGGTGCAATAGTGAGAGTGTGGTGGTGGTGCAATAGTGAGAGTGTGGCGGCGGTGCAATAGTGAGAGTGTGGTGGTGGTGCAATAGTGAGAGTGTGGCGCTGGTGCAATAGTGAGAGTGTGGCGGCGGTGAAATAGTGAGAGTGTGATGGTGGTGCAATAGTGAGAGTGTGGCGGCGGTGCAATAGTGAGAGTGTGGTGGTGGTGCAATAGTGAGAGTGTGGCGGCAGTGCAATAGTGAGAGTGAGGCGGCGGTGCAATAGTGAGAGTGTGGCGGCGGTGCAATAGTGAGAGTGTGGTGGTGGTGGTGCAATAGTGAGAGTGTGTGGCGGTGCAATAGTGAGAGTGTGGTGGCGGTGCAATAGTGAGAGTGTGGCGGCGGTGCAATAGTGAGAGTGTGGTGGTGGTGGTGCAATAGTGAGAGTGTGGCGGTGGTGCAATAGTGAGAGTGTGTGGCGGTGCAATAGTGAAAGTGTGGTGGCGGTGCAATAGTGAGAGTGTGGCGGCGGTGCAATAGTGAGAGTGTGGTGGTGGTGCAATAGTGAGAGTGTGGTGGTGGTGCAATAGTGAGAGTGTGGTGGTGGGGCAATAGTGAGAGTGTGGTGGTGGTGCAATAGTGAGAGTGTGGTGGTGGCGGTGCAATAGTGAGAGTGTGGTGGCGGTGCAATAGTGAGAGTGTGGTGGTGGTGGTGCAATAGTGAGAGTGTGGTGGTGGTGGTGCAATAGTGAGAGTGTGGCGGCGGTGCAATAGTGAGAGTGTGGTGGTGGTGCAATAGTGAGAGTGTGGTGGCGGTGCAATAGTGAGAGTGTGGCGGCGGTGCAATAGTGAGAGTGTGGCGGCGGTGCAATAGTGAGAGTGTGGCGGCGGTGCCATAGTGAGAGTTTGGCGGCGGTGCAATAGTGAGAGTGTGTTGGCGGTGCAATAGTGAGAGTGTGGCGGCGGTGCAATAGTGAGAGTGTGGTGGTGGTGCAATAGTGAGAGTGTGGTGGCGGTGCAATAGTGAGAGTGTGGCGGCTGTGCAATAGTGAGAGTGTGGCGGCGGTGCAATAGTGAGAGTGTGGCGGCGGTGCAATAGTGAGAGTGTGGCGGCGGTGCAATAGTGAGAGTGTGGCGGCGGTGCAATAGTTAGAGTGTGTGGCGGTGCAATAGTGAGAGTGTGGCGGCGGTGCAATAGTGAGAGTGTGGTGGTGGTGGTGCAATAGTGAGAGTGTGGCGGCGGTGCAATAGTGAGAGTGTGTGGTGGTACAATAGTGAGAGTGTGGCGGCGGTGCAATAGTGAGAGTGTGGTGGTGGTGGTGCAATAGTGAGAGTGTGGTGGTGGTGGTGCAATAGTGAGAGTGTGGTGGTGGTGGTGCAATAGTGAGAGTGTGGCGGCGGTGCAATAGTGAGAGTGTGGCGGTGGTGGTGCAATAGTGAGAGTGTGGTGGTGGTGGTGCAATAGTGAGAGTGTGGTGGTGGCGGTGCAATAGTGAGAGTGTGGTGGTGGCGGTGCAATAGTGAGAGTGTGGCGGCGGTGCAATAGTGAGAGTGTGGCGGTGGTGGTGCACTAGTGAGAGTGTGGTGGTGGTGGTGCAATAGTGAGAGTGTGGTGGTGGTGGTGCAATAGTGAGAGTGTGGCGGCGGTGCAATAGTGAGAGTGTGGTGGTGGTGGTGCAATAGTGAGAGTGTGGCGGCGGTGCAATAGTGAGAGTGTGTGGTGGTACAATAGTGAGAGTGTGGCGGCGGTGCAATAGTGAGAGTGTGATGGTGGTGGTGCAATAGTGAGAGTGTGGTGGTGGTGCAATAGTGAGAGTGTGGTGGTGGTGGTGCAATAGTGAGAGTGTGGCGGCGGTGCAATAGTGAGAGTGTGGTGGTGGTGCAATAGTGAGAGTGTGGTGGTGGTGCAATAGTGAGATTGTGTGGCGGTGCAATAGTGAGAGTGTGGTGGCGGTGCAATAGTGAGAGTGTGGCGGCGGTGCAATAGTGAGAGTGTGGCGGCGGTGCAATAGTGAGAGTGTGGTGGCGGTGCAATAGTGAGAGTGTGGCGGCGGTGCAATAGTGAGAGTGTGGCGGCGGTGCAATAGTGAGAGCGTGGCGGCGGTGCAATAGTGAGAGTGTGGCGGCGGTGCAATAGTGAGAGTGTGGCGGCGGTGCAATAGTGAGAGTGTGGTGGCGGTGCAATAGTGAGAGTGTGGCGGCGGTGCAATAGTGAGAGTGTGGCGGCGGTGCAATAGTGAGAGTGTGTGGCGGTGCAATAGTGAGAGTGTGGCGGCGGTGCAATAGTGAGAGTGTGGTGGTGGTGGTGCAATAGTGAAAGTGTGGCGGCGGTGCAATAGTGAGAGTGTGGTGGTGGTGGTGCAATAGTGAGAGTGTGTGGCGGTGGTGGTGCAATAGTGAGAGTGTGTGGCGGTGCAATAGTGAGAGTGTGGCGGCGGTGCAATAGTGAGAGTGTGGTGGTGGTGGTGCAATAGTGAGAGTGTGGTGGCGGTGCAATAGTGAGAGTGTGGCGGCGGTGCAATAGTGAGAGTGTGGCGGCGGTGCAATAGTGAGAGTGTGGCGGCGGTGCAATAGTGAGAGTGTGTGGTGGTGCAATAGTGAGAGTGTGGTGGTGGTGGTGCAATAGTGAGAGTGTGGTGGTGGTGCAATAGTGAGAGTGTGGTGGTGGTGCAATAGTGAGAGTGTGGTGGTGGTGCAATAGTGAGAGTGTGGTGGTGGTGCAATAGTGAGAGTGTGGTGGTGCAATAGTGAGAGTGTGGTGGTGGTGCAATAGTGAGAGTGTGGTGGTGGTGCAATAGTGAGAGTGTGGTGGCGGTGCAATAGTGAGAGTGTGGCGGCGGTGCAATAGTGAGAGTGTGGTGGTGGTGGTGCAATAGTGAGAGTGTGTGGCGGTGCAATAGTGAGAGTGTGGCGGCGGTGCAATAGTGAGAGTGTGGTGGTGGTGGTGCAATAGTGAGAGTGTGGTGGCGGTGCAATAGTGAGAGTGTGGCGGCGGTGCAATAGTGAGAGTGTGGCGGCGGTGCAATAGTGAGAGTGTGGTGGTGGTGGTGCAATAGTGAGAGTGTGGTGGTGGTGGTGCAATAGTGAGAGTGTGGTGGTGGTGGTGCAATAGTGAGAGTGTGGTGGTGGTGCAATAGTGAGAGTGTGGTGGCGGTGCAATAGTGAGAGTGTGGTGGTGGTGCAATAGTGAGAGTGTGGTGGCGGTGCAATAGTGAGAGTGTGGCGGCGGTGCAATACAGTGAGAGTGTGCCGGCGGTGCAATACAGTGAGAGTGTGGCGGCGGTGCAATACAGTGAGAGTGTGGCGGTGGTGCAATAGTGAGAGTGTGGCGGCGGTGCAATAGTGAGAGTGTGGCGGCGGTGCAATAGTGAGAGTGTGGTGGTGGTGCAATAGTTAGAGTGTGGTGGTGCAATAGTGAGAGTGTGGTGGTGGTGCAATAGTGAGAGTGTGGTGGTGGTGCAATAGTGAGAGTGTGGTGGCGGTGCAATACAGTGAGAGTGTGGTGGTGGCGGTGCAATAGTGAGAGTGTGGTGGTGGCGGTGCAATAGTGAGAGTGTGGTGGTGGCGGTGCAATAGTGAGAGTGTGGTGGCGGTGCAATAGTGAGAGTGTGGTGGTGCAATAGTGAGAGTGTGGCGGCGGTGCAATAGTGAGAGTGTGGTGGTGGTGCAATAGTGAGAGTGTGGTGGCGGTGCAATAGAGTGAGAGTGTGGTGGTGGCGGTGCAATAGTGAGAGTGTGGTGGTGGCGGTGCAATAGTGAGAGTGTAGTGGTGGCGGTGCAATAGTGAGAGTGTGGTGGCGGTGCAATAGTGAGAGTGTGGTAGCGGTGCAATAGTGAGAGTGTGGTGGCGGTGCAATAGTGAGAGTGTGGCGGCGGTGCAATACAGTGAGAGTGTGGCGGCGGTGCAATAGTGAGAGTGTGGCGGCGGAGCAATACAGTGAGAGTGTGGTGGTGGTGGTGCAATAGTGAGAGTGTGGTGGCGGTGCAATAGTGAGTGTGGTGGTGGTGCAATAGTGAGTGTGTGGTGGCGGTGCAATAGTGAGAGTGTGGTGGTGGTGGTGCAATAGTGAGAGTGTGGTGGTGGTGGTGCAATAGTGAGAGTGTGGTGGTGGTGGTGCAATAGTGAGAGTGTGGCGGCGGTGCAATAGTGAGAGTGTGTGGTGGTACAATAGTGAGAGTGTAGCGGCGGTGCAATAGTGAGAGTGTGGTGGTGGTGGTGCAATAGTGAGAGTGTGGTGGTGGTGCAATAGTGAGAGTGTGGCGGCGGTGCAATAGTGAGAGTGTGGTGGTGGTGGTGCAATAGTGAGAGTGTGGCGGCGGTGCAATAGTGAGAGTGTGGTGGTGGTGCAATAGTGAGAGTGTGGTGGTGGTGCAATAGTGAGAGTGTGGTGATGGTGCAATAGTGAGAGTGTGGCGGCGGTGCAATAGTGAGAGTGTGGTGGCGGTGCAATTGTGAGAGTGTGTGGTGATGCAATAGTGAGAGTGTGGCGGCGGTGCAATAGTGAGAGTGTGTGGCGGTGCAATTGTGAGAGTGTGGTGGCGGTGCAATAGTGAGAGTGTGGTGGTGGTGGTGCAATAGTGAGAGTGTGGTGGTGGTGGTGCAATAGTGAGAGTGGGGCGGCGGTGCAATACAGTGAGAGTGTGGTGGCGGTGCAATAGTGAGAGTGTGGCGGCGGTGCAATAGTGAGAGTGTGGCGGCGGTGCAATAGTGAGAGTGTGGTGGCGGTGCAATAGTGAGAGTGTGGTGGCGGTGCAATAGTGAGAGTGTGGCGGCGGTGCAATAGTGAGTGTGTGGTGGTGCAATAGTGAGAGTGTGGTGGCGGTGCAATAGTGAGAGTGTGTGGTGGTGCAATAGTGAGAGCGTGGTGGCGGTGCAATAGTGAGAGTGTGGTGGCGGTGCAATAGTGATAGTGTGGTGGTGCAATAGTGAGAGTGTGGTGGCGGTGCAATAGTGAGAGTGTGGCGGCGGTGCAATAGTGAGAGTGTGGTGGCGGTGCAATAGTGAGAGTGTGGCGGCGGTGCAATAGTGGGAGTGTGGTGGTGCAATCGTGAGAGTGTGGTGGCGGTGCAATAGTGAGAGTGTGTGGGTGTGCAATAGTGAGAGCGTGGTGGCGGTGCAATAGTGAGAGTGTGGTGGCGGTGCAATAGTGAGAGTGTGGTGGTGCAATAGTGAGAGTGTGGTGGCGGTGCAATAGTGAGAGTGTGGTGGTGCAATAGTGAGAGTGTGGTGGCGGTGCAATAGTGAGAGTGTGTGGTGGTGCAATAGTGAGAGTGTGTGGTGGTGCAATAGTGAGAGTGTGGCAGCGGTGCAATAGTGAGAGTGTGTGGCGGTGCAATAGTGAGAGTGTGGTGGCGGTGCAATAGTGAGAGTGTGGTGGTGGTGGTGCAATAGTGAGAGTGTGGTGGTGGTGGTGCAATAGTGAGAGTGGGGCGGCGGTGCAATACAGTGAGAGTGTGGTGGCGGTGCATTAGTGAGAGTGTGGCGGCGGTGCAATAGTGAGAGTGTGGCGGCGGTGCAATAGTGAGAGTGTGGTGGCGGTGCAATAGTGAGAGTGTGGTGGCGGTGCAATAGTGAGAGTGTGTGGTGGTGCAATAGTGAGAGTGTGGTGGCGGTGCAATAGTGAGAGTGTGGTGGCGGTGCAATAGTGAGAGTGTGGTGGTGCAATAGTGAGAGTGTGGTGGCGGTGCAATAGTGAGAGTGTGGTGGTGCAATAGTGAGAGTGTGGTGGCGGTGCAATAGTGAGAGTGTGTGGTGGTGCAATAGTGAGAGTGTGGTGGCGGTGCAATAGTGAGAGTGTGGTGGCGGTGCAATAGTGAGAGTGTGGTGGTGCAATAGTGAGAGTGTGGTGGCGGTGCAATAGTGAGAGTGTGGTGGTGCAATAGTGAGAGTGTGGTGGCGGTGCAATAGTGAGAGTGTGTGGTGGTGCAATAGTGAGAGTGTGTGGTGGTGCAATAGTGAGAGTGTGGCGGCGGTGCAATAGTGAGAGTGTGGTGGTGGTGGTGCAATAGTGAGAGTGTGGTGGCGGTGCAATACAGTGAGAGTGTGGCGGCGGTGCAATAGTGAGAGTGTGGCGGCGGTGCAATAGTGAGAGTGTGGTGGCGGTGCAATACAGTGAGAGTTACTGTGCGACAGCGTGCGAGGAAGGCTAAATGAACCAATATATCCGTAACTGTTGTGCAATTAAGCGTGTGTTATTAAACACAATAAAGGAGGTTGTTGTACAAGGTGGGACGCAGCAAGCTGGGACACCCAGGACATCTCTGAGCTGCGTAACGGACTACGGGCTTACCATACCTTACCTTGAGGTTACCTTGAGGTGCTTCCGGGGCTTAGTGTCCCCGCGGCCCGGTCGTCGACCAGGCCTCCTGGTTGCTGGACTGATCAACCAGGCTGTTGGACGCGGCTGCTCGCAGCCTGACGTATGAATCACAGCTTGGTTGATCAGGTATCCTTAGGAGGTGCTTATCCAGTTCTCTCTTGAACACTGTGAGGGGTCAGCCAGTTATGGCCCTTAGTGTAGTGGAAGCGTATTGAACAGTCTTGGGCCTCTGATGTTGATAGAGTTCTCTCTCAGAGTACCTGTTGCACCTCTGCTTTTCAACGGGGGTATTCTGCACATCCTGCCATGCCTCCTGGTCTCATGCGATGTTATTTCTGTGTGCAGGTTTGGGACCAGCCCCTCAATTATTTTCCACGTGTAAATTATTATGTATCTCTCCCGCCTGCGCTCAAGGGAGTACAGATTTAGGCTCTTTAGTCGGTCCAAGTAATTTAGATGTTTTACTGAGTGGATTCTAGCAGTAAAGGATCTCTGCACGCTCTCCAGGTCAGCAATTTCTCCAGCTTTGAAAGGGGCTGTCATTGTGCAACAGTATTCCACTCTAGAGAGCACTAGCGTCTTGAAAAGTATCATCATCGGTATAGCATCTCTAGTGTGAAAAGTTCTTGTTATCCAACCTGTCATTTTTTTTGCAGTTGTGATGGCTACTTTATTGTGTTCTTTAATGGTAAGGTCTTCCGACATGAGTACACCCAGATCCTTTACATTGCCTTTTCGTTCTATGTTATGATTTGCCTGAGTTTTGTACGTGGTTTCTGTTTTTATATTTTCAATTTTTCCGTAACGCATGAGCTGGAACTTATCCTCGCTAAACACCATATTATTTTCTGTAGCCCATAGAAAGACCTGATCTACATCTGATTGGAGGTTTGCCGTGTCCTCTATGTTGCCTACTCTCATGAAGATCCTAGTGTCATCTGCAAAGGATGATACAGTGCTATAGTTTGTGTTCTGGTCTATGTCCGATATGAGGCTGAGAAAAAGTACTGGAGCAAGCACAGTACCCTGGGGGACTGAGCTCTTCACGGTTGATGGGCTGGATTTTATTTTGTTGACTATTACACATTGGGTTCTGTTAGTCAGGAAATTGTAGATCCATCTGCCTATTTTCCCGGTAATTCCTTTTGAACGCATTTTATGTGCAATAACACCATGGTCACATTTATCAAAGGCTTTTGCGAAATCTGTGTAAATTACATCAGCATTTTGTTTGTCTTCCATAGCATCTAATGCCATATCATAGTGGTCCAGCAACTGCGACAGGCAAGAGCGCCCTGTTCTGAAACCATGTTGTCCGGGGTTATGGAGATGCTGTGATTCCATGTATTTTGTGATCTTACTTCATAGCACTCTCTCAAAAATTTTTATGATGTGTGATGTTAGTGCTATCGGTCTGTAATTTTTTGCCTCTGCCTTATTTCCTCCTTTATGAAGTGGTGCTATCTCTGCTGTTTTTAGTATGTCAGGGATAACGCCAGTATCTAGGCTTTGTCTCCACAGAATGTGAAGGGCCTGCGATAGTGTTTTTTACAGTTCTTGATGAATATGGAGTTCCAAGAATCCGGGCCTGGTGCAGAGTGCATAGGCATACTGTTTATGGCTTCTTCAAAATCTAGTGGGGATAGGGTGACGTCTGATATATGATTTGATGTTGGTATCATATCCATGAAAAATTCATTTGGGTTATCAAGCTTTAGTGCATTTAATGGCTCGCTGAAAACAGAGTCGTACTGCTTCCTCAGTAACTCGCTCATTTCTTTGTTGTCATCGGTGAAAGTTCCATCTCCCTTTCGCAGGGGCCCGATACTAGATGTGGTTTTTGATCTTGATTTTGCATAGGAGAAAAAATATTTCGGATTTCTCTCTATTTCACTGATGGCCTTTTGCTCTCTTTGCCTCTCCTGGGTTTTGTATGATTCTTGTAGCTTGAGTTCAATTGTTTCTATTTCTCTACCTAACCTTCTTCGCCGTTCTTGAGATAGGGTGCGACTCTCAAGTTGTTCCGCGATTCGTTTTCTTCGCCTATATAGGGAACGACGTTCCCGTTCCAATCTTCATCTCTCTCTCTTTTTTCTTAGGGGTATGCGGTTTGAACATATTTCTAGTGCTACTGAGCTTATTTTTTCCAGGCACTGGTTCAGGTTTGCATTTTCTAGCTGTTCTTCCCAGTTTATTTCTGTGAAGTCCTGGTTTATTTGCTCCCAGTTTATCTGTTTATTATTGAAGTTGAATTTGCTGAAATCTTCTCCACCGGGAATCTGGACTGGTTTTGAAGGTCCATTCCCCATGGTTGTCAGAACTTCAATTAAGTTGTGATCTGAGTAACAGGTATTTGTAATCATTATGTTCCCGATCAACTCATCATTATTAGTGAAAATGAGGTCCAGCGTGTTCTCCTTCCTAGTTGGTTCTACTATTTGCTGGTTTAAGGCAAACCTATCGCACATCCGTAGCAGGTCATTTGCATGTGCCTGTTCATTTAGGCTACTTCCTGCTATTCTTTCTGATATTACTGTATTAGCCAGGTGCTTCCATTTCAGGTGCCGTAGGTTGAAGTCCCCAAGCAGGATGATGTTCGGAGCTGGATTTGCGAGGTTTTCCAAGCAGTGCTCAATTTTCATTAGTTGGTCTTTAAACTGCTGAGGGTTTGCCTCCGGCGACTTATATACAAGGACAACAACTACATTTAGGATCTCTATTTTGACTATCAGCACTTCCACCATATCATTTGAGGTGTTTAGCAGCTCAGTACAGATGAGTGTGTCTTTGATGTAGAGGCTGACCCCACCCTGAAGCCGGTGTTTCCTATCACATCTGAAGAGATTGTATTCTGAGATCCATATTTCACCATCAAGGTAGTCCTTTGTGTGAGTTTCCGTTAGGGCTGCAAACACTGCATTTGCCTCATGAAGGAGACCATCTATAAAGTGAACTTTGTTAGATTTGCGTGTTTTTATACCCTGGATGTTGGCAAATATAAATGATGTTATCGTGTTAGTGGAAGTGCTGGATGCCTTACTTGGTGTTAATATCTGAGGCTCTGGTAAGGAGGCCACTGTGTTTGCGTCCTCTCTAGCATTTGACCGAGTTGGTGGTAGAGTCTGGTCATTTTCAGCCATTCTTCTCCTCCTCCTCTTGCTAAAAAATTATCCCGGTCGATGGAGTAGTGGCTGTTTTCATAGTGGTAGTCTGTCGGTTTTATTCGCCTGGTACCTCTTATATGAAAAGCTGGACATTCAGCACTGACGCACTCTTTCCTGTGCAAAGAGTTCTTGCAAATTTCTGGGTGAAATAATTCACAGCTTTTGGTACATTTACCTGTATTGAGGAGGTTTCTGCACTTTCTAGGGTGATCGTGTGTACATGTTCCATTTGTTCTTCCCGATATCCCATGCTTACAGGTAGCCCATTTGTAATACCAACAGATTTTGGGGCCTTGTTTTGTTTGTTTCCCTTTGCCAGGGACCGCACTCTGCTGCGGCGTCCCCGACACTGTGCCCTGACTCGACTCGACTCGACTCCGCGCCCCCGCCTAAGGCGTCCCCGACTCCGCGCCCCCGCCTAAGGCGTCCCCGACTCCGCGCCCCCGCCTAAGGCGTCCCCGACTCCGCGCCCCCGCCTAAGGCGTCCCCGACTCCGCGCCCCCGCCTAAGGCGTCCCCGACTCCGCGCCCCCGCCTAAGGCGTCCCCGACTCCGCGCCCCCGCCTAAGGCGTCCCCGACTCCGCGCCCCCGCCTAAGGCGTCCCCGACTCCGCGCCCTGCTCAGGCGCCGCTGCCACCAAGCTCTGTGCCACAGCTGGTTGTACCTTGGTGTCATGTACAGTTTGTTTGAAGACATTAAAAATTTCTATGCAGGCATTGATTAGTAATTCTCTGTTTTCGGCGGGAGTTTTATCCAGGATTTCCATCAATTTGAAAAAAGTTACATCCTTTTTGCAGAGCCAGTACACAGAGTGGTCACTGGGACCATTTCTCCTTGAATTGTTAGTCATGTTGGCACATTTTTTGTGTATGGCTGCTGAACAGAGTTGGCATTGAAAGCTCTATTGGTAATCAACCTTCATGTTGCATTCTCTGCACGTTTTTATCAAAGCCATTTATTGAACACTTCTGTTCAGTGGTGATGGTCTTACAAAGTCTTACAAGGTGGGGTGTTGACCGTGGGTGCTGACCGTGGGTGCTGGCCGTGGGTATTGACCGTGGGTGTTTACCAACTTGAGACAGGCCTGGAGGAGGCTGTATGGACGGCCAGTGTTGCTACCACGTGTCGCACTCTTAATTTGTTTTGTTCACTTGTTAGATTACATTACTTGCATTTTCCCACTAGTTTTCTCACCACTACCATAGCCCGTGCTACTTGGAACTTTTTGTTCCAGGTAGCGAATCTTTAACAACAACAACAACATGGGTAACGGAGTACCTGAAGAACAAACCAGTCACAGTCAGCGAGGAAGGCTTCAAGCTATCTTCTTGAGGTTATCTTGAGATGATTTCGGGGCTTTAGTGTCCCCGCGGCCCGGTCCTCGACCAGGCCTCCACCCCCAGCAAGCAGCCCGTGACAGCTGACTAACTCCCAGGTACCTATTCACTGCTAAGTAACAGGTGCATCAGGGTGAAAGAAACTCTGCCCATCTTTTCTCACCGGCGCCCGGGATCGAACCCGGGACCACAGAATCACGCGTACAGTGTTCTGTCCGCTCAGCCACCGGCTCCCCCAGTTGGAACAATGTAACAAGTGGGGTTCCCACAAGGCTCTGTCCTGGGACCACTGCTGTTCCTAATTCATGGGAACGACCTGCCCGAGGGAGTGAGCTCGGACACCCGTCAATATTTGATGGAACGCTGATGAGGAACTTTAAAACAGACGAGGACTGTAGTAATTACAAGGGGATCCTGGCAAACTCAAATAGTGGTCAAACAAATGGTTTCTGGAATTCAGTGTTAACAAGTGTAAGGAAATGAAAATTAGAAAGGTGGGAGAGAACAGCGTTTACAACATACGGTGAAGTTAACAACAGGAGCACGAGAGATTTGAAAGTGGATATAATTCCTCCACTAACAACAACAACAACTGAGGCACATATAAATAGGATAACATCAGCAGCATATGAGATGCTGGCAAATGTAA
Source organism: Procambarus clarkii (assembly GCF_040958095.1). Classification (NCBI taxonomy): domain Eukaryota; kingdom Metazoa; phylum Arthropoda; class Malacostraca; order Decapoda; family Cambaridae; genus Procambarus; species Procambarus clarkii. Next base: position 980,940 of record NW_027189158.1, on the reverse strand, counting down.
GAACCTCGTTCAGAAACCCGAATCAAGCGTCCTTCAAAACAGTCTACACGGCGTATCTTAGAACAATACAAGAAATATGCATCACCGGCATAGAATTGTGAATCGTGCAGCCAAATTTGAGAAAGCACTATAGTTTGCATTAAGACTGCTGCCAGACCTAGAAGGGTTAATCTACGAGGATAGAACAAATCCACAGGGGACGTGACGAGGATTCGAACCTACGTCCGAGATCATCCCAGAAGCTGCCTTATCGTCTGGGACGCTGCCTGCCAAATATCTTGTGGATTTGTTCATTGGTGCATCACGCTATTGTGAGTTTTGTGTGTCCCGAGGTGTTACGGCCCTCTCGGGACGCAACGGGGTTCTTACTCTGATGTTGTTAGAGTTATATCCGACCCCAAGCCAGTAGTGGCTTTCAAGGAATGAGATCCGTGACGCAATAAACTTAACAGGGGAAGGGAAAGAAAGTTAAGAACTTAAGACTATAATTTTCACCATCACCAAATAAAAAATATATAAAATAGTGCACAGGGGGAGGGGTATTAACACTGTACAAGGGAATTGTCTTCGTACTGAAGAATTGCACAATCGTCTTCTCCTGAAGCCTCTGGTTCAACTCTCTCGGTGCTGAGTCCTCGGTGCTTTCGTGGCCACACAACGAATCCTCTGAGAAGTTGAGCCTACCCTGGCCACAGGTCAGCCAAAACACAGGTCCACTGGGGGCACCGCCGTGGAGGCCGTCAACCACACGTCCAGCTGGTCTGCTGGCAGGTTCCGGATCAGCAAGGCTGGTCAGGCCACTCCACGAACGATATAAGGGGAACGCCCTAGACAGGAGCCTCGTGTGACACCACAAATAACTCTCCTGTCCTCAATACCCTAGTGGATGATCGTCTCCAACAGTCGGTCCCGGGTAATCCTTCTACTGCCACTCCACTGGCAGGGTAACACACCACAGTGTTCTTCCGGGGGGGCGACTTCACAACTGCTGCAGCAAAGCACAAGGTATGGAGACGGCTGCCTCGGGTAGACTGACTCAACTTCCATCACAGCAGTCCCAGGTTGACTCTGTAAGCAGACACGTCATCAATAACAGGGACACTAAAACACCTCACTTACAGGCTCAGACACAAACGCCCGACATATCCACTCCATAGATGGCGTTGTAGTCTGAGCACCACCTCACCAGAGGTCAGCAGCGGCGGTGTTGTGAGCTGCACAGGACTGGAAACTGGCCCTTGTGGCCAGTACACGCCGTCCTCACCAGGTGTCGTCGTCCGTTTGGAGGGGGTTTCGGGAGCTGACCCACAGATGGCGCGGTCGTCACTGCTCCGTGCTCGGACGCTGGATCCGGGTTCGTAACACCTCCCCACCAAAAAGAATTTGGTTTGGGGTTCTATAAAAAGAAACACAAACCAAATTAGTACGGCGACACAACTCCAAATGGACTCACGTGCATTATGAACTGGAGTGATGAGGCTGTCTTGTCCACAGAACTGTTCTACTAGACATTTCCGGCACAACGGGAACTTGCAGATAGAAGGCAATGACCTGCCTGGCATAATCTTCCACATTTCCACCGAGATGTTAATCCGGAGCATAATCTCACACCTCTCGAGTAAGGATCGTTGTAGACACGATCTGGGGCGACTCGACACTTCCCTGTGTCGTGGCACCGATGATGGCTGGTCACAGACGGCATTTCTGGTGCCGGTCCGATGGTCCTTCAGGGAGACAGGAACCTGGAATACAGGGGTCTGATAATTCAGAGTGATAGCGACAGTGGGTAAGTCAATACTTACAGCATACTGTACTAGGTCCACACCTAGTCCCAACGGGGCTGTTCGTACGTCGCAGATGGCATTCGCTCTGCCACCGTCAGGTCGACCAACGTTCCACATAACGCTGCATTGAGGCTCAGCAATCACGCGGGGGGTGTCAACCTGTCGGAAACAGTCACTCATATTATCGTATCGCGTACCTCCTGTATCTACCATTACCTTCCAGGTCCCTTCTTCAACTGCAACACTTGCAGTACAAATCTCCAATCCCTGGGACCTCTTTGCGATGTTCAAGGGAGCCATCATCCTTCGAGTCGTCCACTGATCCTTACTGAGAACACTGGGAACACATACGAGCACAAAACAAAATATCGCTAAGAAACAGTAGGTTAGCTGAGGGATAAGCTTCCTGAGCTTGAAATGTCCATAGCCGGCTACATCCATTAGCCTGGTTTGGACCAAAGAGGGCACTAAACCTTTCGAACACACCTCAGATACCTCTGACGTCTGGGGAATCTCTGGCCGGTTCAATGAACGCTGTACAATGCCATACCGCAAGTATACATCCGCCTTCGCTCCAGACTCGTTGGTATCCGTGGGTGCCTGCTCACAAGGCCTCTCTTCTTGCTCAGGTACTTCTGTCATCGTAACCTCATGTTTCTTGTCGAGAGAAGAATTAGAAGTCTCTGCTAGAATATCGTCGATCTGCGGGTGAGAGGAAGGATTAAACACACTTAAATCCGGGTCTGTCTTTACCTGGACATTACCATTGCCTGTTACATCAGACCTTGCTGTTATGGCTGACTCGTCCACGACCTTGGGAAGATTGTTGCTCCAACCTGTCACCAAGTCGTTGGCTAGTACCACGTCAATCCCAGCCACAGGGAGGGTATCGACTACTGCCAACACACATGTGCCACTGAAGTAAGGCGAGTCGAGATGCACCGGCACTAAGGGGGCGATATACTGCGTTCTCGGAAACCCAACCAGGACAACCTCTGGTCTCCCATCCACACTTACTCGCTCGGGTAACGAGTTCTTCACGATCAGGGACTGGGCTGCTCCACTATCTCTGAGCACTACAACTGATCTACCAGTATGATCACTCGATACATACCCGCCTGAAGTGTGAGGAGAAAACAATCTGGGTTCTTCCTGCGTCGTCGTCGACTGGCTTCCTTCTGGTGATGTTCCACAGCTCATCAACATCACCTCCCTTCGTGCGCCGCCACCTCTTGTGCCTCGGCACTTAGCAGCTACATGCCCTTTCTGCCGACAAGTCCAGCACACCATATTCCTCCTCGGGCTCCGGTGTTTCGGACTGCTAGGACTTGTTCTTCGGGGGCTACTTGGGGGCGTTTTCTTAGCACTTTGTGGGACGGGTCTTTCCTCTTCGTCATGAGGTCTGTCAAACCGGCGCTGGTAATTCCTCGGGACGTACTTAGCAGACGGCCTATGAGTCAGGATGTACTCTTCAGCCATTGTGGCTGCTGCACTCAAGGTCTCTACCTGCTGTTCCTCTAAGTACGTCTTCAGGTCTCCAGACAAACAATCCTTGAAGTCCTCTAGCAGAATCAGCTGCTCGAGGTCTTCCTTGGTCTCCACCTTCCGAGAGGCACACCATTCCTGGAAAAGTCGCTCCTTGATGGTGGCGAATTCGGTGAAAGTGTGCTCTGAGGTCTTCTTCAGGTTTCTGAACTTCTGTCTATATGCCTCAGGTACCAATTGGTACGCCATGAGCACAACCTTCTTCACCTTGTCGTAATCGCCGGAGTCGTCAAGGGATAACGTAGAGTAGGCGATTTGGGCCTTCCCAGTCAAGACTGACTGTATCATGATGGCCCAATTCTCCCTTGGCCACTCCAAAGAGGCAGCGACTTTCTCGAAGGCTGCAAAGAACTTTGACACTTCCCTCTCGTTGAACTTGGGGACCATTTTGATGTTTCTTACCGGATCGAAACTGCTGGTGTCCGTTGTTGGCCTCCGACCACCGCCTAATCGCAATACTTCTAGTTCATGTTGTCTCTCTCTTTCCTCTCTGTCTCGTCGTTCTTGTCTGTCTCGTTCTTCTCGCTCTCGTTTCTCTTCTCTTTCTCGTTCTTCTCTTTCTCTTTCTCGTTCTTCTCTCTCTCGTTTCTCTTCTCTTTCTCGTTCTTCTCTTTCTCTTTCTCGTTTCTCTTCTCTTTCTCGTTCTTCTCTTTCTCGTTTCTCTTCTCTTTCTCTTTCTGCTTTCCTTTCTTCTAATTCTAAACGTCTCATCTCTAATTCTTTATCTTGTCTCTCTCGTTCCATTTCTAATTTCCTCCATTCTATTTCACGATTTATTTCTAGGGCACGCATTTTGACTGTTAGGAAGCTGATATTAAGCTCACCTGCATCACTGTCAATGTCGCTGCCCTTATCTTCCTTTTCCGTTGAAGCTATTTCCTCACCTTCCTTTGTACTAGGAGCCTCGCCTTCCTGTTTCTCTTCTGCCTTCAAGTGCCGGTGAACCTTGGACAAGATCTCCACACGGGAATCACTGGCACGGATCTTGATCTCCAGGTAGGCGCTCACTAGTACAAGTTCCGGTTTGCTCAGATACTTTAATCTGGCAAGACAGTCCTCTCTGTTCAGAAAAGCCTGCACATCGTCCAGATCATCGATGGTAGCTTTCTCTGCCATTGTCACCGATGGAACACTTAACTAGACACTAGCACTTGACACACCGCTTACACTTTAGCACTTAACGCACCGAGCACAGTTCTACGTCAATATTGCACTTTATTGCACCAAACACTGCACTTGCCAATATTGCACGTAATCACTTCGGGCACCACACTACGCAATATCGCACTTAATCACAGCGAACCCTTCGGTCTACAATATTGCACTGAATCACTGAGCACCGCACTACTCAATATTGCACTTAATCGCTTAGTCACAGCGAGCACCGCACTGCACAATATTGCACTTAGTCACTCTTGAGCACCGCACAGGACGTATAACGTCACAATCGTCACACAGGGGGAATTATATACAGGGATTACGCCACTTCACCACCCCTGTCAAACATACTTAACAAGGGGACGGATCCCGCTGGGGATGCCAATTATGTTACGGCCCTCTCGGGACGCAACGGGGTTCTTACTCTGATGTTGTTAGAGTTATATCCGACCCCAAGCCAGTAGTGGCTTTCAAGGAATGAGATCCGTGACGCAATAAACTTAACAGGGGAAGGGAAAGAAAGTTAAGAACTTAAGACTATAATTTTCACCATCACCAAATAAAAAATATATAAAATAGTGCACAGGGGGAGGGGTATTAACACTGTACAAGGGAATTGTCTTCGTACTGAAGAATTGCACAATCGTCTTCTCCTGAAGACTCTGGTTCAACTCTCTCGATGCTGAGTCCTCGGTGCTTTCGTGGCCACACAACGAATCCTCTGAGAAGTTGAGCCTACCCTGGCCACAGGTCAGCCAAAACACAGGTCCACTGGGGACACCGCCGTGGAGGCCGTCAACCACACGTCCAGCTGGTCTGCTGGCAGGTTCCGGATCAGCAAGGCTGGTCAGGCCACTCCACGAACGATATAAGGGGAACGCCCTAGACAGGAGCCTCGTGTGACACCACAAATCACTCTCCTGTCCTCAATACCCCAGTGGATGATCGTCTCCAACAGTCGGTCCCGGGTAATCCTTCTACTGCCATTCCACTGGCAGGGTAACACACCACAGTGTTCTTCCGGGGGGGCGACTTCACAACTGCTGCAGCAAAGCACAAGGTATGGAGACGGCTGCCTCGGGTAGACTGACTCAACTTCCATCACAGCAGTCCCAGGTCGACTCTGTAAGCAGACACGTCATCAATAACAGGGACACTAAAACACCTCACTTACAGGCTCAGACACAAACGCCCGACATATCCACTCCATAGATGGCGTTGTAGTCTGAGCACCACCTCACCAGAGGTCAGCAGCGGCGGTGTTGTGAGCTGCACAGGACTGGAAACTGGCCCTTGTGGCCAGTACACGCCGTCCTCACCAGGTGTCGTCGTCCGTTTGGAGGGGGTTTCGGGAGCTGACCCACAGATGGCGCGGTCGTCACTGCTCCGTGCTCGGACGCTGGATCCGGGTTCGTAACACGAGGATAGACTAATAACAATAAATCTCACAACCCTAATGGACTGAAGGAAGAGGATAGAAGGCAGAGAGGCAATATGATCACAGCATAAAAGACACTGAAGGGGATAGAGCAGGTAGACAAGGATAGCTCTTCACATTGTGAGAGAGAGAGAAGACGCAGGCGGAAGCTGGAAAGGAAAATGAGCCGAAGGAACATGAGAAAGTATTCTTACCCTGTAAGAGAAGTTTACAAGTATGATGCCCTTCAAGAAGTAGTTATGGAAGCCACCTCCATCCACAACTTTATGGCCAGAATCCACAAAATTTGAGAGTGAAAATAGTTAAACTAAAACGCAAAAAAGAACAACTAGACTAGTAGGCTAGTCTAATTATTACCAATTATGACATTTTAAATGATAAAATTTATAATTCTCAAGTATTAGTTACTGTAAGTTAAGAACATGGTAGGCAAGAACGGTTTTTTGTCAAGAAAACTAGAAATCACAGTACTAATCTAGAAATTAATTAAGAATTCATCCATAGCACCTGAAGGCATTGATTGGACTAAGCTTAAATGCGACATTTAATGAGACAAGACCTCACTCCAGCTTAGACGCTGATAGATAAGGACTAATAGGCGAGTACCAGACCCACCACCACCACCACACCAGACCCACCAATACCACCACCACACCAGACCCACCGCGATCCACCACCACCACCACGTCAAACCCACCACCACCACCACGCCAGACCCACCACCACCACACCAGACCCACCACCACCACACCAGACCCCCCACCACAACACACCAGACCCACCACCACACCACACCAGACCCACCACCACCACGCCAGACCCACCACCACACCACACCAGACCCACCACCACACCACACCAGACCCACCACCACACCAGACCCACCACAACACACCAGACCCACCACCACCACACCAGACCCACCACCACCACACCAGACCCACCACAACACACCAGACCCACCACCACCACACCAGACACGACCCACCACAACACGCCAGACCCACCACAACATATCAGACCCACCACCACACCAGACCCACCACCACACCACACCAAACCCCCCCCCACCACCACACCAGACCCACCACCACACCAGACCCACCACTACACCACACCAGACCCACCACCACCACACCAGACCCCCCACCACAACACACCAGACCCACCACCACAACACACCAGACCCACCACCACCACCACACCAGACCCACCACCACCACACCAGACCCACCACAACACACCAGACCCACCACCACCACACCAGACACGACCTACCACAACACGCCAGACCCACCACAACATATCAGACCCACCACCACACCAGACCCACCACCACACCACACCAGACCCCCCACCACCACCACACCAGACCCACCACCACACCAGACCCACCACCACACCACACCAGACCCACCACCACCACCACACCAGACCCCCCACCACAACACACCAGACCCACCACCACAACACACCAGACCCACCACCACCACCACACCAGACCCACCACCACACCACACCAGACCCACCACCACACCAGACCCCCCGCCACACCACACCAGACCCCCCACCACAACACACCAGACCCACCACCACACCACACCAGACCCACCACCACACCACACCAGACCCACCACCACACCAGACCCACCACCACCACACCAGACCCACCACCACCACCACACCAGACCCACCACCACAACACAGCAGACCCACCACCACCACACCAGACCCCTCACCACACCACACCAGACCCACCACCACACCACACCAGACCCACCACCACAACACACCAGACCCACCACCACCACACCAGACTCCCCACCACACCACACCAGACCCACCACCACACCACACCAGACCCACCACCACAACACACCAGACCCACCACCACCACACCAGACCCCCCACCACACCACACCAGACCCACCACCACACAACACCAGACCCACCACCACACCACACCAGACCCACCACCACCACACACCAGACCCACCACCACACCACACCAGACCCACCACCACAACACACCAGACCCACCACCACCACAACACACCAGACCCACCACCACCACACCACACCAGACCCACCACCACACCACACCAGACCCACCACCACAACACACCAGACCCACCACCACAACACACCAGACCCACCACCACAACACACCAGACCCACTACCACAACACACCAGACCCACCACCACACCAGACCCACCACCACCACACCAGACCCACACCACCACACCAGACCCACACCACACCACATCATACACGCGCGCGGGAGTCGGTAGGAGACACGCGATTAGTGAGGTCCGCGGAAATTCGTCAATTTCTCGGGACATTGAAGGAGTATAGAGGCTAGATCATAGTATTTGGCCTCTCGCAGTGTGTAGCTAGCAGGGTGCAACATAGCATAGTCATATCGCTAGCGATAGTGCGAAGATTTGGCGAAGAAACGAAAAGTGGAGCTAGGGCATCACCGGTGCATGTAAGTGTGTGACCTGACCGGGTGGGACGACCCGCCGTGGAACCACCTGACTGTGCTGTTGAGTGGTGACTGTGATCAGTGGTACAGTGAATTAGTGACCTGTCACATAACGATACAGTGACTGACTCCAGAGCTTTGTGTAGACAGAGAAGAACCGACCTCATCAATCTACCAGCAATTAGAGAATCACCTAGTGGGAGACAACGACGGATATCCATCGTCAACATACATCGCCTGTGCCCTTACTCATCTGGTTGTGTGAGCGGGAGGCAGACTGGTATGTACCCCTCTCTGGTCAATTAATCAGGTGTACAGATTGAGGTAAAAGATTATCAAATTCTCGTTCAGGATATCAAATATTTTTAAAAATCTCAGAGTGGCTCATTTAGGCAGAGGTAACGCATAAGGGATATCTTGACACATACAAGCACGCCCGCCCACGTACGTATACACGCACACAAGTGTGCACACGCTAAAACAGACACACACACACGTGCACGCACCCACACACGTGCACGCACACACACACACACAATTGTTCAGTCAGGGGAAAAGGCATTAACACCTGGGATAGGACCTTACTATCCCCCCCTCTTGACCCCACCACCTGACCTGACCTGACTTAGTCGCCATCTCCGCCCCCCCCACCCCCAGTCCCCCGCATCGCCCATACACACACTCTTCCCCTCCCCACTCTCCCTCTCTCCCACTCCCTCTCTCCCACTCCCACTATCTCTCTCCTGCTCTCTCTCTCCTGCTCTCTCTCTCTCTCTCTCTCTCTCTCTCTCTCTCTCTCTCTCTCTCTCTCTCTCTCTCTCTCTCTCTCTCTCTCTCTCTCTCTCTCTCTCTCTCTCTCTCCCTCCCTCCCCCCCTCTCCCTCCCTCTCTTTCCTTCCCCCTCCCTCCCCCTCCCTCTCTTTCCTTCCCCCTCCCTCTCTGCCCACACACACACACACACACCTCCCCCCCTCTCTCCCTCACCCGCTCTCTTCCTCATCCACTCTCTCCCTCTCCTCTCTCTCCCTCCTGCCTCTCTCTCCATCTCCTCCCCCCCCCCTCCCCTTCTACTTTCTTCTCACTTCAGTGGAAGGGTCGGATCCCCCCCCACCCACCCATTTATCTCTCCCTTTATCACTCCCTTTCTCTCTCTCTCTCTCTCTCTCTCTCTCTCTCTCTCTCTCTCTCTCTCTCTCTCTCTCTCTCTCTCTCTCTCTCTCTCTCTCTCTCTCTCTCTCTCTCTCTCTCTCTCTCTCCCTCTCTCTCTCTCTCTCTCTCTCCCTCCCCTATCCCAACAGGGTCAAGATGGCAGCCAGAGGTCCCAGGGGAGCAGGAAAGAGCCAAGGTGACGAGATGAAGGAAATGTTCGCCCAGTTTCTGGAGGACATCAAGAGTGAGATGCAAGAAATGATGCAGGAAATGAAGAACGAAATAAGCAACCTGAAAAGAGAGCTGACAGCAGCAAAGGAGGAGATTAGAACCCTCAAAGAGAATGGTATCGAGCCTGAGAATCAGAAAACCACCCAGGGAGAAAGTGGTAATAGTTTTCTGGATGAGAATGCCACAATAAAAGCAACATTTGCTGAAATACTAAAACAAAATAACTCTGAAGTAATGACTGCAGTGATGGAGGTGGCCATGAAAGCAGCCACCTCGCAGGAGGCGGCACGCTCCACTAGCCAACTGCTGGAAAGGAAAAGATCAGTGGTTGCTGTGGGTATTAAGGAACAGGAAGGAACCAATAGGACAGAGTGGAATGACAAGGACAAAGCAGCAGTGAATGAAGTACTAAAGGCACTAGACATGGAAGGGGCCGAGCACAGCATTGAGAAGGTTTTCAGGCTAGGCCGGTACAACAAAGACCGAGACCGAATGATAAAGATAGTGTTTGCAAACGAGAACACAAAGGAGAGGATCCTATCAAGGAAGAGCTCCCTGAAAAACGTGGGAAAATTAAAAAATGTATTCCTCCAGCGAGACATGACAAGGGAGGAGAGAGCCGTGGCGGCAGAAGCAAGGAAGAGGCGCAGGGCGAGAGGGGAAAACCAGGAAGTCACAGCTCCCAACACAACACCCCCAGAGGCGAGGGGGGAACCCACAACCAGCTACCCAGTAACACCAGAAGGGAGGACAACCCCGCCTCCCTCCTCTGTATAGAAAACCCCCCTACCCCAAACCCTCCCTGCCCCCACTCAAAAGTTCAGCCAAATCTCCCTCCCCCCAAACCCAATCCCCACCCTTCTACCCCTCCCCTCCTCCCGAGTCCTCCCTCCCCCCCTTTCCTTCCCGTCCTCCCTCCCCTTTCACCCCATACCCTCCCTGTCCCTCCCCCTTCACTGGATCCCTCGCCCCTCATTCCAGTATCCTCTGAGATCCTGTTACCCACCTCACAGGTCCTCACACCCATGGAACAGCCTCCCCCACCAGCAGAACACTCACCAAGGAGGCGATTTGAGAAGGGACAGAAGAAAGTGAGCCTCAAAGCGATGTACACTAACATAGATGGAATTACAAATAAAGCAAATGAGCTTGGAGAACTGGTACTAGAGGAAAACCCAGACATAATAGCCCTCACAGAAACAAAGATCACGAAAACAATAACAAATGCAGTGTTCCCACAGGACTATTATGTTATGCGGAAAGAGAGGGAAGGAAGAGGTGGGGGTGGTGTAGCTCTGCTGGTAAGAAAAGGCTGGGATTTTGAGGAGATGGATATTCAGGGCTGTGAAGGTTTCAGTGACTACATAGCAGGTACTGTAACAAATGGAGGGAAAAAAATTATAGTCGCAGTCATATATAATCCACCACCAAATGACAGAAGACCTAGACAGGAATATGATAGAAACAACATGGCCACCATTAACATAATAGAAAGAGCAGCTTCTGTTGCTAGCAGGAATGGATCTGGACTACTAATTATGGGAGACTTCAACCATGGGAAGATAGATTGGAAGAACAGAGACCCGCATGGAGGACCAGAAACATGGAGAGCTAAGCTGCTGGACGTGGCAACAAGAAACTTTCTAAGCCAGCATACCAAAGAGCCAACAAGAATGAGAGGAGAAGATGAACCAGCAATGCTTGATTTGATATTTACCCTAAATGAATGGGATATAAGGGAAGTTAAGATGGAAGCGCCCTTGGGAATGAGTGACCACAGTGTATTGAGCTTTGAGTACCTGGTAGAGCTAGGACTTATCTCCCCCCAAAAAGAACTTGGAATCAAAAGGCTGGCATACCGAAAGGGGAATTATGAACAGATGAGAAGTTTCCTAAGTGAAATACCTTGGGACACAGACCTCAGAGACAAGTCTGTACAGGGTATGATGGACTATGTTACCCAAAAGTGTCAGGAGGCAGTAAACAGGTTCATCCCGGCCCAAAGGGAAAAATCCGAGAAGCAACAGAAGAATCCATGGTATAATAGGGCATGTATGGAAGCGAAGAAACTGAACAAAAAGGCGTGGAGGAACTTCCGGAATAACAGAACACCAGAAAGCAGGGAGAGATACCAGAGAACCAGGAATGAGTACGTCAGGGTGAGAAGAGAAGCAGAGAAAAATTTTGAAAATGATATAGCAAACAAAGCCAAGACCGAACCAAAGCTACTCCACAGTCACATCAGAAGGAAAACAACAGTGAAAGAACAGGTATTGAAACTTAGAACAGGCGAGGACAGGTATACAGAGAATGACAGAGAGGTGTGTGAGGAACTCAACAAGAGGTTCCAGGAGGTCTTCACAATAGAACAGGGTGAGGTCACTGTGCTAGGAGAAAGGGAGGTAAACCAGGCGGCCTTGGAAGAGTTCGAAATTACGAGAGAGGAGGTCAAGAGACACCTGCTGGATCTGGATGTTAGAAAGGCGGTTGGTCCAGATGGGATCTCACCATGGGTACTGAAAGAGTGTGCAGAGGCACTTTGCTTGCCACTCTCCATAGTGTATAGTAAATCACTAGAGACGGGAGACCTACCAGAAATATGGAAGACGGCGAATGTGGTCCCAATATACAAAAAGGGCGACAGACAAGAGGCACTGAACTACAGGCCAGTGTCCTTGACTTGTATACCATGCAAGGTGATGGAGAAGATCGTGAGAAAAAATCTGGTAACACGTCTGGAGAGAAGGGACTTCGTGACAAATCGCCAACATGGATTCAGGGAGGGTAAATCTTGCCTTACAGGCTTGATAGAATTCTACGATCAGGTGACACAGATTAAGCAAGAAAGAGAGGGCTGGGCGGACTGCATTTTCTTGGATTGTCGGAAAGCCTTTGACACAGTACCGCATAAGAGGCTGGTACATAAGCTGGAGAGACAGGCAGGTGTAGCTGGTAAGGTGCTCCAGTGGATAAGGGAGTATCTAAGCAATAGGAAGCAGAGAGTTACGGTGAGGGGTGAGACCTCCGATTGGCGTGAAGTCACCAGTGGAGTCCCACAGGGCTCTGTACTCGGTCCTATCTTGTTTCTGATATATGTAAATGATCTCCCGGAGGGTATCGATTCATTTCTCTCAATGTTTGCGGACGATGCTAAAATTATGAGAAGGATTAAAACAGAAGAGGACTGTTTGAGGCTTCAAGAAGACCTAGACAAGCTGAAGGAATGGTCGAACAAATGGTTGTTAGAGTTTAACCCAACCAAATGTAATGTAATGAAGATAGGTGTAGGGAGCAGGAGGCCAGATACAAGGTATCATCTGGGAGAGGAAATTCTTCAGGAGTCAGAGAAGGAAAAAGACTTGGGGGTTGATATCACGCCAGACCTGTCTCCTGCAGCACATATCAAGCGGATAACATCAGCGGCATATGCCAGGCTGGCCAACATACGAACGGCATTCAGAAACTTGTGTAAAGAATCATTCAGAACTTTGTATACCACATATGTCAGGCCAATCCTGGAGTATGCAGCCCCAGCATGGAGTCCATATCTAGTCAAGGATAAGACTAAACTGGAAAAGGTTCAAAGGTTTGCCACCAGACTAGTACCCGAGCTGAGAGGTATGAGCTACGAGGAGAGACTACGGGAATTAAACCTCACTTCGCTGGAAGACAGAAGAGTTAGGGGGGACATGATCACCACATTCAAGATTCTGAAGGGGATTGATAGGGTAGATAAAGACAGTCTATTTAACACAAGGGGAACACGCACAAGGGGACACAGGTGGAAACTGAGTGCCCAAATGAGCCACAGAGATATTAGAAGGAACTTTTTTAGTGTCAGAGTGGTTGACAAATGGAATGCATTAGGGGGTGATGTGGTGGAGGCTCACTCCATACACAGTTTCAAGTGTAGATATGACAGAGCCCGATAGGCTCAGGAATCTGTACACCTGTTGATTGACGGTTGAGAGGCGGGACCAAAGAGCCAGAGCTCAACCCCCGCAAACACAACTAGGTGAGTACAACTAGGTGAGTACACCACACCAGACCCACACCACACCACACCATACCCACCACCACACCACACCATACCCACCACCACACCACACCATACCCACCACCACACCACACCATACCCACCACCACACCACCCCAGACCCACCACCACAACACACCAGCCCCACCACCACAACACACCAGACCCACCACCACAACACACCAGACCCACCACCACACCCCACCAGACCCACCACCACAACACACCAGACCCACCACCACACCAGACCCACCACCACAACACACCAGACCCACTACCACATCACACCAGATCCACCACCATACCACACCAGACCCACCACCACACCACACCAGACCCACCACCACCACACCACACCAGACCCACCACCACCACACCACACCAGACCCACCACCACCACACCAAACCCACCACCACCACACCACACCAGACCCACCACCACACCCCACCAGACCCACCACCACACCAGACCCACCACCACACCACACCCACTACCACAACACACCAGACCCACTACCACATCACACCAGACCCACCACCATACCACACCAGACCCACCACCACACCACACCAGACCAACCACCACCACACCACACCAGACCCACCACCACCACACCACACCAGACCCACCACCACCACACCAAACCCACCACCACCACACCACACCAGACCCACCACCACCACACCACACCAGACCCACCACCACCACACCACACCAGACCCACCACCACCACACCACACCAGGCCCACCACCACCACACCAAACCCACCACCACCACACCACACCAGACACACCACCACCACACCACACCAGACCCACCACCACCACACCACACCAGACCCACCACCACCACACCACACCAGACCCACCACCACCACACCAGACCCACCACCACCGCACCAGACCCACCACCACCACACAACACCAGACCCACCACCACCACACCACACCAGACCCACCAACACCACACCACACCAGACCCACCACCACCACACCACACCAGACCCACCACCACCACACCACACCACACCCACTACCACAACACACCACAGCAGACCCACCACCACAACACACCAGACCCACTACCACAACACACCAGACCCACCACCACACCAGACCCACCACCACAACACATCAGACCCACCACCACAACACACCAGACCCACCACCACAACACACCAGACCCACCACCACAACACACCAGACCCACCACCACAACACACCAGACCCACCACCACAACACACCAGACCCACTACCACAACACAGCAGACCCACCACCACCACACACCAGACCCACCAACACACCAGACCCACCACCACACCACACCAGACCCACCACCACACCACACCAGACCCACCACCACACCACACCAGACCCACCATCACACCACACCAGACCCACCACCACACCACACCAGACCCACCACCACACCACACCAGACCCACCACCACAACACACCAGACCCACCACCACACCACACCAGACCCACCCCCACCACACCACACCAGACCCACCACCACCACACTAGACCCACCACCACCACACCAGACCCACCACCACCACACCAGACCCACCACAACACATCAGACCCACCACCACAACA
Organism: Procambarus clarkii; assembly: GCF_040958095.1. Lineage (NCBI taxonomy): Eukaryota > Metazoa > Arthropoda > Malacostraca > Decapoda > Cambaridae > Procambarus > Procambarus clarkii. The sequence continues at coordinate 965,507 of NW_027189158.1, read as the reverse complement.
CACCAGACCCACCACCACACCAGACCCACCACCACAACACATCAGACCCACCACCACACCACACCCACCACCACAACACACCACACCCATTACAACACACCAGACCCACTACCACAACACACCAGACCCACCACCACAGAGCCTGTGCCCCCTCTCTACTCCACCCCATTACTCTATGCTAACAGCCCGCTGCCGGCCAGGATTACCTCCCCTGGCCACACTAATGACAGTCTGCTCTCACGTCTCCTGTCCAACATGAAGGAGACCCGCCATCCCTGGCTCACCACCTCCCCATCCCTCTATTTGCAACACCATTTCCCATACTGAGCCTAAGGTAGTGCTCCAGCAAGTCCCATTGTTTCCATTTGAAGACGCGCCCGCGAAACCAGGCCTTATTCTGTTGAGGACGAAGGGCTAAGTTTGCGACTCTAGAGAGGTTTCCCGGTGTTAGGTCATGTGTATTATATCACGGCAGGTGAAAGAGAGCCTTGTATCGCCATTGAATAAGAAGAAACAGGGCGTGTTTCGACCCACACGTTAGCTGAGCCTCTGGAGGGTGAGCACCGGGTCTCAAAATGCCTTAATAAATTAATGAAGATGTTTTCATTACCAATATTTACGACAGCAAATGATCCTTCTCAAGTTGCCGACTAAAATGTGTTGTCGAACGGCCGTCAAGCCTTCACCTCGCCTGCGCTTGTAATTAAGGCAGACTATAGTGTTATTATGAGTAAGGGGAAACATTTCGCGACACGAGGGGAGGCTCATAACTCAGTGGCTGGGAGACAGGCAAACTGCCCTTATGACAACAGCAGTTACGGTCTATGTGAACCTATTACGTCCCGATATTTTTTCCCCTTCTCAATCGAATAGCTGCTTAATTAAATACCTTCCCCGAGAAGGTGCTCCAAAACGCCTGGCAAAATTAAGAGCTGGTGAGAGGATCAAGACATTCGTTACGTCAGATGATTTACAAGTCAATTGACGCAACGCGTGACAAATTGATAGTGAGGTCTTCTCTGAAGACCTGCTGGCCCTTTACCAGCGTTCACCCTGAGACGAAGAGGGGTCTCCAATGACCCAACTTCCTGAAAGAGGCTTTAACGAACCCTTTCCCTAATACAGCAAGACCTAACACATATTAGCTACCTGAAATGATGCCTTAACGACCATTCACTCAAGATCGTTGAACCCCACTGCGAGACCTCATCCTAAAGCGGCGAGAGACTGTTCTTATTTGATCGCAGATGATCAAATTACTATGGCGTAAGTAATTTAATGAATCAGATTGATAACAGGCTTTTATAACCCATCGCTTCGTTAATGGAGAATTTTATATTTAGCCGATAAAAATGTATTTTATAAATACCCACATTATCCGAGACATCAGATTTCTGGGAAAAAAATATGGAGTGGCCAGTTGTGTTCACCCACGATCAGGTGGGTGATGCAGCATCACCTGAAGCTTGGTGGTCAGGTGGGAGACGCAGCATCACCTGAAGCTTGGTGGTCAGGTGGGAGATGCAGCATCACCTGAAGCTTGGTGGTCAGGTGGGTGATGCAGCATCACCTGAAGCTTGGTCAGGTAGGAGACGCAGCATCACCTGAAGCTTGGTGGTCAGGTGGGAGATGCAGCATCACCTGAAGCTTGGTGGTCAGGTGGGTGATGCAGCATCACCTGAAGCTTGGTGGTCAGGTGGGAGATGCAGCATCACCTGAAGCTTGGTGGTCAGGTGGGTGATGCAGCATCACCTGAAGCTAGGTGGTCAGGTGGGAGATGCAGCATCACCTGAAGCTTGGTGGTCAGGTGGGTGATGCAGCATCACCTGAAGCTTGGTCAGGTGGGTGATGCAGCATCACCTGAAGCTTGGTGGTCAGGTGGGTGATGCAGCATCACCTGAAGCTTGGTCAGGTGGGTGATGCAGCATCACCTGAAGCTTGGTTGTCAGGTGGGTGATGCAGCATCACCTGAAGCTTGGTGGTCAGGTGGGTGATGCAGCATCACCTGAAGCTTGGTCAGGTAAGTGATGCAGCATCACCTGAAGCTTGGTGGTCAGGTGGGTGATGCAGCATCACCTGAAGCTTGGTGGTCAGGTGGGTGATGCAGCATCACCTGAAGCTTGGTCAGGTGGGTGATGCAGCATCACCTGAAGCTTGGTGGTCAGGTGGGTGATGCAGCATCACCTGATGCTTGGTGGTCAGGTGGGTGATGCAGCATCACCTGAAGCTTGGTCAGGTGGGTGATGCAGCATCACCTGAAGCTTGGTGGTCAGGTGGGTGATGCAGCATCACCTGAAGCTTGGTGGTCAGGTGGGTGATGCAGCATCACCTGAAGCTTGGTCAGGTGGGAGATGCAACATCACCTGAAGCTTGGTGGTCAGGTGGGAGATGCAGCATCACCTGAAGCTTGGTGGTCAGGTTGGAGATGCAGCATCACCTGAAGCTTGGTGGTCAGGTGGGAGACGCAGCATCACCTGAAGCTTGGTGGTCAGGTGGGAGACGCAGCATCACCTGAAGCTTGGTCAGGTGGGAGACGCAGCATCACCTGAAGCTTGGTCAGGTGGGAGACGCAGCATCACCTGAAGCTTGGTCAGGTGGGAGATGCAGCATCACCTGAAGCTTGGTGGTCAGGTGGGAGATGCAGCATCACCTGAAGCTTGGTCAGGTGGGAGACGCAGCATCACCTGAAGCTTGGTCAGGTGGGAGACGCAGCATCACCTGAAGCTTGGTCAGGTGGGAGACGCAGCATCACCTGAAGCTTGGTCAGGTGGGAGATGCAGCATCACCTGAAGCTTGGTGGTCAGGTGGGAGATGCAGCATCACCTGAAGCTTGGTCAGGTGGGAGACGCAGCATCACCTGAAGCTTGGTCAGGTGGGAGACGCAGCATCACCTGAAGCTTGGTCAGGTGGGAGATGCAGCATCACCTGAAGCTTGGTCAGGTGGGAGACGCAGCATCACCTGAAGCTTGGTGGTCAGGTGGGAGATGCAGCATCACCTGAAGCTTGGTGGTCAGGTGGGAGATGCAGCATCACCTGAAGCTTGGTCAGGTGGGTGATGCAGCATCACCTGAAGCTTGGTCAGGTGGGAGACGCAGCATCACCTGAAGCTTGGTCAGGTGGGAGATGCAGCATCACCTGAAGCTTGGTCAGGTGGGAGATGCAGCATCACCTGAAGCTTGGTCAGGTGGGAGATGCAGCATCACCTGAAGCTTGGTCAGGTGGGAGATGCAGCATCACCTGAAGCTTGGTCAGGTGGGAGATGCAGCATCACCTGAAGCTTGGTCAGGTGGGAGATGCAGCATCACCTGAAGCTTGGTGGTCAGGTGGGTGATGCAGCATCACCTGAAGCTTGGTCAGGTGGGAGATGCAGCATCACCTGAAGCTTGGTGGTCAGGTGGGAGATGCAGCATCACCTGAAGCTTGGTGGTCAGGTGGGAGATGCAGCATCACCTGAAGCTTGGTGGTCAGGTGGGAGATGCAGCATCACCTGAAGCTTGGTCAGGTGGGAGATGCAGCATCACCTGAAGCTTGGTCAGGTGGGAGATGCAGCATCACCTGAAGCTTGGTGGTCAGGTGGGAGATGCAGCATCACCTGAAGCTTGGTGGTCAGGTGGGAGATGCAGCATCACCTGAAGCTTGGTGGTCAGGTGGGAGACGCAGCATCACCTGAAGCTTGGTCAGGTGGGAGACGCAGCATCACCTGAAGCTTGGTCAGGTCGGAGACGCAGCATCACCTGAAGCTTGGTCAGGTGGGAGATGCAGCATCACCTGAAGCTTGGTCAGGTGGGAGACGCAGCATCACCTGAAGCTTGGTCAGGTGGGAGATGCAGCATCACCTGAAGCTTGGTCAGGTGGGAGATGCAGCATCACCTGAAGCTCGGTGGTCAGGTGGGTGATGCAGCATCACCTGAAGCTTGGTCAGGTGGGAGACGCAGCATCACCTGAAGCTTGGTGGTCAGGTGGGAGATGCAGCATCAACTGAAGCTTGGTCAGGTGGGAGACGCAGCATCACCTGAAGCTTGGTGGTCAGGTGGGAGATGCAGCATCACCTGAAGCTTGGTCAGGTGGGAGATGCAGCATCACCTGAAGCTTGGTCAGGTGGGAGACGCAGCATCACCTGAAGCTTGGTGGTCAGGTGGGAGATGCAGCATCACCTGAAGCTTGGTCAGGTGGGAGACGCAGCATCACCTGAAGCTTGGTCAGGTGGGAGATGCAGCATCACCTGAAGCTTGGTCAGGTGGGAGATGCAGCATCACCTGAAGCTTGGTCAGGTGGGAGATGCAGCATCACCTGAAGCTTGGTCAGGTGGGAGATGCAGCATCACCTGAAGCTTGGTCAGGTGGGAGATGCAGCATCACCTGAAGCTTGGTGGTCAGGAGGGTGATGCAGCATCACCTGAAGCTTGGTCAGGTGGGAGACGCAGCATCACCTGAAGCTTGGTCAGGTGGGAGATGCAGCATCACCTGAAGCTTGGTCAGGTGGGAGATGCAGCATCACCTGAAGCTTGGTCAGGTGGGAGACGCAGCATCACCTGAAGCTTGGTGGTCAGGTGGGAGATGCAGCATCACCTGAAGCTTGGTCAGGTGGGAGACGCAGCATCACCTGAAGCTTGGTCAGGTGGGAGATGCAGCATCACCTGAAGCTTGGTCAGGTGGGAGATGCAGCATCACCTGAAGCTTGGTCAGGTGGGAGATGCAGCATCACCTGAAGCTTGGTCAGGTGGGAGATGCAGCATCACCTGAAGCTTGGTGGTCAGGTGGGTGATGCAGCATCACCTGAAGCTTGGTCAGGTGGGAGACGCAGCATCACCTGAAGCTTGGTCAGGTGGGAGATGCAGCATCACCTGAAGCTTGGTCAGGTGGGAGATGCAGCATCACCTGAAGCTTGGTCAGGTGGGAGATGCAGCATCACCTGAAGCTTGGTGGTCAGGTGGGAGATGCAGCATCACCTGAAGCTTGGTGGTCAGGTGTGAGATGCAGCATCACCTGAAGCTTGGTGGTCAGGTGGGAGACGCAGCATCACCTGAAGCTTGGTCAGGTGGGAGACGCAGCATCACCTGAAGCTTGGTCAGGTGGGAGACGCAGCATCACCTGAAGCTTGGTCAGGTGGGAGATGCAGCATCACCTGAAGCTTGGTCAGGTGGGAGACGCAGCATCACCTGAAGCTTGGTCAGGTGGGAGATGCAGCATCACCTGAAGCTTGGTCAGGTGGGAGATGCAGCATCACCTGAAGCTCGGTGGTCAGGTGGGTGATGCAGCATCACCTGAAGCTTGGTCAGGTGGGAGACGCAGCATCACCTGAAGCTTGGTGGTCAGGTGGGAGATGCAGCATCAACTGAAGCTTGGTCAGGTGGGAGACGCAGCATCACCTGAAGCTTGGTGGTCAGGTGGGAGATGCAGCATCACCTGAAGCTTGGTCAGGTGGGAGATGCAGCATCACCTGAAGCTTGGGCAGGTGGGAGACGCAGCATCACCTGAAGCTTGGTGGTCAGGTGGGAGATGCAGCATCACCTGAAGCTTGGTCAGGTGGGAGACGCAGCATCACCTGAAGCTTGGTCAGGTGGGAGATGCAGCATCACCTGAAGCTTGGTCAGGTGGGAGATGCAGCATCACCTGAAGCTTGGTCAGGTGGGAGATGCAGCATCACCTGAAGCTTGGTCAGGTGGGAGATGCAGCATCACCTGAAGCTTGGTCAGGTGGGAGATGCAGCGTCACCTGAAGCTTGGTGGTCAGGTGGGTGATGCAGCATCACCTGAAGCTTGGTCAGGTGGGAGACGCAGCATCACCTGAAGCTTGGTCAGGTGGGAGATGCAGCATCACCTGAAGCTTGGTCAGGTGGGAGATGCAGCATCACCTGAAGCTTGGTCAGGTGGGAGACGCAGCATCACCTGAAGCTTGGTGGTCAGGTGGGAGATGCAGCATCACCTGAAGCTTGGTCAGGTGGGAGACGCAGCATCACCTGAAGCTTGGTCAGGTGGGAGATGCAGCATCACCTGAAGCTTGGTCAGGTGGGAGATGCAGCATCACCTGCAGCTTGGTCAGGTGGGAGATGCAGCATCACCTGAAGCTTGGTCAGGTGGGAGATGCAGCATCACCTGAAGCTTGGTCAGGTGGGAGATGCAGCATCACCTGAAGCTTGGTGGTCAGGTGGGTGATGCAGCATCACCTGAAGCTTGGTCAGGTGGGAGACGCAGCATCACCTGAAGCTTGGTCAGATGGGAGATGCAGCATCACCTGAAGCTTGGTCAGGTGGGAGATGCAGCATCACCTGAAGCTTGGTGGTCAGGTGGGAGATGCAGCATCACCTGAAGCTTGGTGGTCAGGTGGGAGATGCAGCATCACCTGAAGCTTGGTCAGGTGGGAGATGCAGCATCACCTGAAGCTTGGTCAGGTGGGAGACGCAGCATCACCTGAAGCTTGGTGGTCAGGTGGGAGATGCAGCATCACCTGAAGCTTGGTGGTCAGGTGGGAGATGCAGCATCACCTGAAGCTTGGTCAGGTGGGTGATGCAGCATCACCTGAAGCTTGGTCAGGTGGGAGACGCAGCATCACCTGAAGCTTGGTCAGGTGGGAGATGCAGCATCACCTGAAGCTTGGTCAGGTGGGAGATGCAGCATCACCTGAAGCTTGGTCAGGTGGGAGATACAGCATCACCTGAAGCTTGGTCAGGTGGGAGATGCAGCATCACCTGAAGCTTGGTCAGGTGGGAGATGCAGCATCACCTGAAGCTTGGTGGTCAGGTGGGAGACGCAGCATCACCTGAAGCTTGGTGGTCAGGTGGGAGATGCAGCATCAACTGAAGCTTGGTCAGGTGTGAGACGCAGCATCACCTGAAGCTTGGTGGTCAGGTGGGAGATGCAGCATCACCTGAAGCTTGGTCAGGTGGGAGATGCAGCATCACCTGAAGCTTGGTCAGGTGGGAGACGCAGCATCACCTGAAGCTTGGTGGTCAGGTGGGAGATGCAGCATCACCTGAAGCTTGGTCAGGTGGGAGACGCATGCATCACCTGAAGCTTGGTCAGGTGGGAGATGCAGCATCACCTGAAGCTTGGTCAGGTGGGAGATGCAGCATCACCTGAAGCTTGGTCAGGTGGGAGATGCAGCATCACCTGAAGCTTGGTCAGGTGGGAGATGGAGCATCACCTGAAGCTTGGTCAGGTGGGAGAAGCAGCATCACCTGAAGCTTGGTGGTCAGGTGGGTGATGCAGCATCACCTGAAGCTTGGTCAGGTGGGAGATGCAGCATCACCTGAAGCTTGTTGGTCAGGTGGGAGATGCAGCATCACCTGAAGCTTGGTGGTCAGGTGGGAGATGCAGCATCACCTGAAGCTTGGTGGTCAGGTGGGAGATGCAGCATCACCTGAAGCTTGGTCAGGTGGGAGATGCAGCATCACCTGAAGCTTGGTCAGGTGGGAGATGCAGCATCACCTGAAGCTTGGTGGTCAGGTGGGAGATGCAGCATCACCTGAAGCTTGGTGGTCAGGTGGGAGACGCAGCATCACCTGAAGCTTGGTGGTCAGGTGGGAGACGCAGCATCACCTGAAGCTTGGTCAGGTGGGAGACGCAGCATCACCTGAAGCTTGGTCAGGTGGGAGACGCAGCATCACCTGAAGCTTGGTCAGGTGGGAGACGCAGCATCACCTGAAGCTTGGTCAGGTGGGAGATGCAGCATCACCTGAAGCTTGGTGGTCAGGTGGGAGATGCAGCATCACCTGAAGCTTGGTCAGGTGGGAGATGCAGCATCACCTGAAGCTCGGTGGTCAGGTGGGTGATGCAGCATCACCTGAAGCTTGGTCAGGTGGGAGACGCAGCATCACCTGAAGCTTGGTGGTCAGGTGGGAGATGCAGCATCACCTGAAGCTTGGTCAGGTGGGAGACGCAGCATCACCTGAAGCTTGGTGGTCAGGTGGGAGATGCAGCATCACCTGAAGCTTGGTCAGGTGGGAGATGCAGCATCACCTGAAGCTTGGTGGTCAGGTGGGAGATGCAGCATCACCTGAAGCTTGTTGGTCAGGTGGGAGATGCAGCATCACCTGAAGCTTGGTGGTCAGGTGGGAGATGCAGCATCACCTGAAGCTTGGTGGTCAGGTGGGAGACGCAGCATCACCTGGAGCATCCCCAAGGGGAGAATAATAATTTTCTCTGACGACACAAATGTCCACAAACAGTCCGCATTATCAATAAAAAACGAGAAAGGAAATTTCGACTGACCCTTGGAAATCAGTCACGTGAGTACCTGTAAAAACGTCTGTTTCCCTCTCGTACTTTATAGACGCTTCTCACTTGACGCAGATAAAGCCTCGCTGGATGCCTTTCGGACCTTGCCCGGGCAGCAGGCATGGACTCGGGGAGATGTTGAACTTTAGAGGGAATAACTAAGTCGAGTTTTGACGGTTGCCTACGTACAGGCGCGTGCGCGCGTACTCCGTCCCTTCACGCACCTCTACACACTCCTGCGTGTGCTCGAACACACGTGAACACACATACACACACACCCTCAAAGAATGATAGGGAAGTGTGCAAAGATATCAGTTACATTTTCTAGGAATATTTTAAGCCAGAATCAGAGTTGCCGCCAGATCTATGACTTCTGACAGAACATGAATTACCAGAAAATATAAACATCGAGACAGAAGTGACGTTACAGGAAGAAACACACAATTATAGGAGCTGTATATGATCAAAGCCACAGTTCCTAACGAGATCTCATCATGGGTGCTAGAAGAGGCAGCTGCAGCATTGTGTGGACCCCTTGCTATAGTCTTCAACTCCTAACTTGAAATGAAGGAACTTCATGACATTAGAGAGTGGCAAATGTGGTGCCAATATATATATACATATATATATATATATATATATATATATATATATATATATATATATATATATATATATATATATATATATATATATATATATATATCAGAAAGGAGAAAAACGAACCACGAGCCCACAGAATGATATCGTTAAAAAGTATTTCCTCCAAAATATAGTCTAATTAAATTTAGTCCAATTAAATTTAGAGTCGAATTAAATTTAGAGTCGAATTAAATTTAGAGTCGAATTAAATTTAGAGTCGAATTAAATTTAGAGTCGAATTAAATTTAGAGTCGAATTAAATTTAGAGTCTAATTAAATTTAGAGTTTAATTAAATTTAGAGTCTAATTAAATTTAGAGTCTAATTAAATTTAGTCTAATTAAATTTAGAGTAATTAAATTTAGAGTAATTAAATTTAGAGTCTAATTAAATTTAGAGTCTAATTAAATTTAGAGTCTAATTAAATTTAGAGTCTAATTAAATTTAGAGTCTAATTAAATTTAGAGTCTAATTAAATTTAGAGTCTAATTAAATTTAGAGTCTAATTAAATTCAGAGTCTAATTAAATTCAGAGTCTAATTAAATTCAGAGTCTAATTAAATTCAGAGTCTAATTCAATTCAGAGTCTAATTAAATTCAGAGTCCAATTAAATTCAGAGGCCAATTAAATTCAGAGTCCAATTAATTTCAGAGTCCAATTAAATTCAGAGTCCAATTAAATTCAGAGTCCAATTAAATTCAGAGTCCAATTAAATTCAGAGTCCAATTAAATTCAGAGTAATTAAATTTAGAGTAATTAAATTTAGAGTCTAATTAAATTTAGACTCTAATTAAATTTAGAGTAATTAAATTTAGAGTCTGATTTATATGTTCGAAATGTCTTCCAGAATATTTATTTCCTATTTATATCCACCACCTTCCCTATCCAGAATAGTTAAAGGATGACTCAACAAGTACAACAAGGCTGGAAGGCACGGCATATGACCTCGCCGTCCAGTGGACACGGATAGGCAAGTACGTGCACGTACAACCTTAAAAGAAGCGTACCTAATTCATTAGATCAAAGAGCATTCAGATGGCTTCTTATCCGACTGGCAAATGTAATAATTTTAGCTTACTGGATATTATAGCAGAGAACACGATCAACAGCGTTCTCACTCTGGCCTGATGGGTTAGCAGACACCCAGCCTGGCGGATGCCCTCCAGCCTGGCGGATGCCCCTCCAGCCTGGTGGATGCGCCTCCAGCCTGGTGGATGCCTCCCCAGCCTGGTGGATCACCCCACCATCATACACTACCAGCTAACAAGAATAATATCCTTAAGCGATATCCACCCAACAGCGTTTCAGGCCAGGCCAGAGCATCCCTGTGTGAGGCTCCCACTCGGCATTAATTTAAATTGGTAATGAAGAAATAGATTTATTATTGCCGAGCAGAAAGTTTGAAATAAATCATGACGGAAAGCCGAGCACACGTTGCAGTGAGAGGCAGCACCAGGGAACAAAGGAACTTGAAGTCATTGCAGTTTGCTTGTTAACCGCAACATCTAGGCTCATTACGTCCTTTCTCTCACACACACACACACACACACACACACACACACACACACACACACACACACACACACACACACACACACACACACACACACACACACACTCACACACACACACACACACACACACTCACACACACACACACACACACACACACACACACACACACACACACTCACACAGTCCAAGATATGATGGACCTAGTCATACAGAAATGCCAGGAGGCCGAAGAGAGATTTATACCAACAGTAAAGGGAATAAATAAAAAGGAATATAATAACCCATGGTTTAATAGACAGTGTCAGGAAGCAAAAATGGCCAGCAGGCGGGAGTGGAGGAAGTACAGAAGACAAAGGACAGAGGACAACAGGAATCAGATACAACAGAGCTAGGAACGATTACATTAACATAAGACGAACATCGGAAAGGGACTATGAGAATGATATTGCAATCAAAGCGAAAAAACAACCTAAGTTACTACACAGTCATATAAGAAGAAAAATGTCGGTGAACGACCAAGTGACAAGACTAAGGAAGACAGAGGGGGCATATACTGAAAGTGACAAGGTAATCTAGCGAGGCACTGAATGACAGTTTCCATGGAGTGTTCACTACCGAGCCTGAGGCAGCTCCCATTGTTGGAAGGGGTTACCATAGATGAAAGTATCAGATATAGAGGTGACAGCAGAGGAGGTAATGAAACAGTTGACAACTTTAGATGCAACTAAAGCAGTTGGACCAGACAAAGTATCACCGTGGATACTAAAAGAAGCAGCGCAGGCCCTCAGCGTGCCTCTGGCAATGCTCTTTAATGAGTCACTTATGTCGGGAGAATTGCCCAGTTGCTGGAAGAAGGCAAATGTCGTGCCGATCTTCAAGAAAGGTGATAGGGAGGAGGCACTTAGCTATAGACCTGTATCACTGACAAGCATCCCCTGTAAAATACTGTTAAAAATAATTAGGCTACGACTGGTTGCACACCTGGAGAACATTAGGTTTGTGAACAAACATCAACATGGGTTCTGGACAGGGAAATCGTGCCTAACAAACCTTCTGGAATTCTATGATAAAATAACGAGGATAAGACAGGACAGATATGGTTGGGCAGACTGCATATTTCTGGACTGCCAAAAAACCTTTGATACAATACCGCACATGAGACTGCTGATCAAGCTCGAGAGGCAGGCGAGGGTGGGGCGGAAGGTCCTAGCATGGATAAGGAACTACCTAACAGGAAGGAGCCAAAGAGTTACGGTAAGGGGCGAGAAGTCGGACTGGCGAACAGTAACAAGTGGAGTACCACAAGGATCGGTGCTGAGACCAATTCTATTTCTTGTATATGTTAACGACATGTTTACAGGCGTAGGGTCCTACATGTCGATGTTTGCGGATGACGCAAAGTTGATGAGAAGAGTTGTGACAGATGAGGATTGCAGGATCCTCCAAGAGGACCTGAACATGGTTGCAGAGAATGGTCAGAGAAATGGCTACTGGAATTCAAGCACGAGCAAATGTAAAGTTATGGAAATGGGAACTAGGAGATAGGAGACCAAAGGGGACAGTACACAATGAAGGGGAAACAGCCTACCTGTGACGACGCGCGAAAGAGACCTGGGTGTGGACGTAACACCTAATCTATCTCCTGAGGCACATATAAATAGGATAACGACAGCAGCGTACTCTACACTGGCAAAAGTTAGAACATCATTCAGAAACCTAAGTAAGGAGGCATTTAGGACGCTTTACACTGCCTACGTGAGGCCAGTCTTAGAGTATGCCGCCTCATCATGGAGTCCCCATCTGAAGAAGCATATCATGAAACTGGAAAAGGTTCAGAGGTTTGCAACGAGACTCGTCCCAGAGCTACGAGGGATGGGGTATGAGGAGCGCCTGAGGGAACTGTGCCTTACGACACTAGAAAGAAGAAGGGAGAGGGGGGGACATGATAGGAACGTATAAAATACTCAGAGGGATTGACAGAGTGGACATAGACGAAATGTTCACACGGAATAGTAACAGAACGAGGGGACATGGATGGAAAGCTTGAAACTCAGATGAGTCACAGAGATGTTAGGAAAGTTTTCTTTTAGCGTGAGAGTAGTGGGAAAATGAATGCACTTCAGGAAACAGGTTGTGGAAGCAAATACTATTCATAATTTTAAAACCAGGTATGATAGGGAAATGGGACAGGAATCATTGCTGTAAACAACCGATGCTCGAAAGGCGGGATCCAAGAGTCAATGCTCGATCCTGCAGACACAACTAGGTGAGTACAACTAGGTGAGTACACACACTCTCCTCGATGACTTAAGTATATATATATATTTATATATATAATAATTTACTTGTTTAGTTTGAATAATACTTTTAGTCCACTACTTTCAGAGGTCAAAGTCTTCAAGACAATTTTGAAGAAAAAAAATAATTATATATATATATATAAATATATATATATATATATATATATATATATATATATATATATATATATATATATATATATATATATATATATATATATATATATATATATATATATATATCTTCACGGTGTGTTAATATATGGTGGTCATAAAACTGTGAAGTTATACTCAACAGTGTGATGCCAGTTTATGCTAAATCAAGCAGCCAAAGTGCACTATATAATTATGTTTATATTAAATACTGCAGCGAACGATTGCACTATGATGCAAGCTTATGTTGCATAAAGCAGGAGAAGCATAATATATGTTGCAAGCTTACGCTAAATAGAGCTTCCAGATCTTTATCAGCGAATTAAAGACACTTGTGATTCTGATTGATGTGGGCTAATGTTTTGGGTGGAGTTCGTGCGGGGAACTCCCTTACATTGGCTGAAGAAAGACGGGAGTTGGTGAGAGGGAGAAGGCAATAGAAAAAAAAGGGAGAGAGAGAGAGAGAGAGAGAGAAACAGAGTGGCCAAAGACAAAACAAAACATCCCAGATCATGTATACCATATCTGTTCTGTGACTTACTTCCATGTCTCGTTTGTTCTGATCGCTTTCCTCTCATTGTCATCAGTAGACACATTAACGTGCATCTGCATATTTAAAAGTGGTTTACAACCACCAAATTCAGGCGAATCACAAAGGCGCCAAGGAACAAAAAAGCAGCAGGTCCGGCTCTAAATAATGTCAAGGTCTCGATGCCTGTAATTCACACACTCACACTCTTAAACACAGTCTCGGTTAATTTTCAATAAATTTATAAATAATATGAGATTATATGAGTCAGCAGCGAACCATTGCTCGTGAAGACGTTCCGGGCGGCTGCTTCCGTTATGCTGACACAATCATGGCAGCATGATACCACCCCCCACACCTTGTAACACAATCATGGCAGCATGATACCACCCCCCACACCTTGTAACACAATCATGGCAGCATGATACCACCCCCACACCTTGTAACACAATCATGGCAGCATGATACCACCCCCACACCTTGTAACACAATCATGGCAGCATGATACCACCCCCACACCTTGTAACACAATCATGGCAGCATGATACCACCCCCACACCTTGTAGCACAATCATGGCAGCATGGTACCATCCCCACACCTTGTAGCACAATCATGGCAGCATGATACCACCCCCACACCTTTTAACACAATCATGGCAGCATGATACTACCACCCACACCTTGTAACACAATCATTGCAGCATGATACCACCCCCACACCTTGTAACACAATCATGGCAGCATGATACCACCCCCACACCTTGTAGCACAATCATTGCAGCATGGTACCACCCCCCACACCTTGTAACACAATCATGGCAGCATGATACCACCCCCACACCTTTTAACACAATCATGGCAGCATGATACTACCCCCCACACCTTGTAACACAATCATGGCAGCATGATACCACCCCCCACACCTTGTAACACAATCATGGCAGCATGATACCACCCCCCACACCTTGTAACACAATCATGGCAGCATGATACCACCCCCACACCTTGTAACACAATCTTGGCAGCATGATACCACCCCTACACCTTGTAACACAATCATGGCAGCATGATACCACCCCCACACCTTGTAACACAATCATGGCAGCATGATACCACCCCCCACACCTTGTAACACAATCATGGCAGCATGATACCACCCCCACACCTTGTAACACAATCATGGCAGCATGATACCACCCCCACACCTTGTAACACAATCATGGCAGCATGATACCACCCCCACACCTTGTAACACAATCATGGCAGCATGATACCACCCCCACACCTTGTAACACAATCATGGCAGCATGATACCACCCCCACACCTTGTAACAC
>NW_027189158.1:865818-943318 GCF_040958095.1 Procambarus clarkii | reverse complement strand
AGCACCTGCTACATCCAGATTCTAGGGAGGAAAGGAAGGACGATCTTACTGGATCCCATAGCCTCTCCGAGGCACAAACCAGGCTTTTACATAACCCCCCCCCCCTGCACCCGAGCTTTTTAAAATAGTAAATGCCATTATTTTTGCAAAATTATTACGAGATCTATTATACTAATAACGGTAAATAAATAATAAATAGTAAATAAATCAAAATCAGTTACATTATTTTATCTTATTCATAGCATAAATGTTCTCGAAGATTACTAAAAAGAAATTGAATTAGACTACAGCAAATTGGCAAACTTTACCTTGTATCTGTTTCCACCGAGTTTGTTTGGGGCGTTCTTCAACATATCAGCAATACTTGTCTCAACATCTCTTTCAGTTGCATTAGTGTGGGTGTTGATACAGGCTTCTGGAAATTTATAAGAATTAATTAATATATATAATTATAATTCACTTTGCTATTCCCCATTCCACAGTCCTCTCGTCCTTCCCACTTCCCTGTCCCCACATCATCCCCACTATTCCCACTTCCCTGTCCCATCGTCCTCCTTACCATTTTCCCCTCCCCTGTCCTTCTTCCTCCCCCACCATCTCCCATTCACCTGTCCCTTTGTCCTCCCCAGCATTCCCCTGTCCCCACCATCCCCAACTCCCCAGTCCCCTCGTCCTCCCCACCATTACCCTCTCCTCTGTCCCCTCGTCTTCCCCACCATACCCCCCTCTCGTCCTCCCCACCATTCCAAACTACCTCATCCGATGCATTCTATAATGGTCTGATGCTTCCATCAGAAAATTGGGAACATCAAATGATCTGATATTCCCATCACTGAAAAATAAGAACAGCTAAAAAAATGAAATGAAAAAAATAAAAAAATAAACTATACTCATGAAATGAACAGTATGGTAAACAACACAGCTCAATTTCAATGCAATGTCACACAAAATTATTAAATCGAAATGAAAATAAATTGAAATCTATGAAAATTCAAATTATCAATACAATCGGAAATATTGAAATAATATCGCAACATAATATAGTGTGGGTTGCTCTTACGTGCAACAGACGGTGCTGTTTTTCAAAAAAGGCATGGTTTTACCTGTCACAAGTGTGGCATCTATACTTATACTCACGAAATGAACGGTATGGTAAACAACATAGCTCAATTGCAATGCAATGTCACAATAACATTTAATAACAATAATAACAATAACATTTAAATATACTTTAAGATATAATCTAGAAGAAAATAAGAACATTGAAACGGTTCATGAACTCGATTTCAATAAAGGACACTATGGGGAACTTTGAAAAACAGTTAATGAGTATAATTAGACAGACTTGTTGCTAGGCAGAGGAGTAAATAATGAGATATATGGCAAATTTTGCAAAATATACGGCACACAAACATTCATACCCAAACAAAGCAAAATGCTAGGTAAGAACAAAGCAGTTGGCCCGTAGGGGAAAGGAGATACCCACAAGACTGGAATACAAGTCATTAACAAGCACACAAGTACTACACTACACAACAACCGCACTACTACCAGAACTGGACGAATCACTACCAAAACAACACATTGCACATCACTACCAAAACAACACAACACAACACAAGCATTGGCAAAGAATTATAGACCAGTTGCACTAACATCCCACATAATAAAATTATTTGAGAGTGATCAGGAGTCAGATTACTAGTTTTATAGAGACCAATGACCTCCACAATCCAGGCCAACAAGGATTTAGAGCAGTTTCTATGATCGAGCCACTGAGATCTATAAAGAATTCTGATCAAGAAAGAGATCTAGGGGTGGTTTTAGATAGAAAACTATAACCTGAGGATCATATTAAGAACATTCTGCGAGGGGCCTATGCTACACTTTTTAACTTTAGAATTGCTTTTAAATACATAGGTCAAAAAGTTTTAAAAGTTTTAAAAGTTTTTTAAACCTCTCGTGTATCATGAGTGTGTTAAAGCATCAGATGGTGCATTCAGATGATGAATATTACCTAGTTCCTTCATCTGGGAAGAATGAACACATATTGGTGCATTCGGATGATAAAAACTAACTACTGTAGTTTAATTGATCAACAGACTGTATATCATATGCAGACTGTATGTGGATCTGCGGGCCACTCCAAACAACAGCCTGGTGGACCAAGCTCCACCAGGGCTAAAGCACAAAGTGATATAGATGTGATAGAGAAACTAGGTCAAATGGAGGAGTAGGTCTGTATATTAAACAGCACCTGACGTGCACAGAGCTACTAAACTCAATGTAGTGGTAGAGTGGTGGGGGGGGGGGGAAACATTGCAGAAAAAAACAAAAATACAATTTGGTCAACAAAACAGCATTGTTTAAAATAGAAGACATGGGTTGTCATTTTGGGGGTAAGGTAGGTTACATTGAGTTAATTAGTTAGTACTTAGTTTTTATCTTAAACTGGTTGGGAGAGGTACAGTGTTGCTGTGCTGGTGAAAGAACACCTAAAGGTAAATTAAATAATGATTGCGAATCCACAAGAAGTTGACATAATATCGCTAGAGATCTGCAATCAGGATGATAAACTTTCCTTAAAGAATTTGACAAACACTTGCTGATAGGACATGAAGTAAATGAAATGTATGTCAAGTTTTGTGAAATATATGATAAAAGCACAACAAAATTTGTACCAAAGGAGAGATGCAGAACTAGGAAAAGGGGTTTGTTCAACAGAAATTGCGAGAGGGCCTGAGACCCAAACACACACAAATGGAATCAATATATAGCAAGAGGCCAAACCCCCAAACATACAAGCGATGCAAAGATGCGAGAAACAGCAGCAGCATTAAGGAGAGGGACTTAAGGACCATAAATAAAGTGTGAAAATAAACTCGAGTAAATTTTTTTAACTACTCTCGACAGTGAAGAAAAACAAATATTCAGACGATTTGTGTTAGAATCATTAATCTTACACTTTCGGTCATATTCAACAACACAAATACATACACACACATTCCTGTTGCTGTAGCAAGTGAAGAATTACACACACAGATCACAATAACGTGATGCATCAAATGAACAAATCCACAAGGGCCGTGACGAGGATTCGAACCTGCGTCCGGGAGCATCCCAGACACTGCCTTAATCGACTGAGCTACAACAGGGTAAAAGGGTTGAAACCGAAGTTCTACTGAACTTACTGGATCCCATAGCCTCTCCGAGGCACAAACCAGGCTTTTACACAACCCCCCCTCCCCTGCACCCGAGCTATGTCAACAGGCCGTTCTCCCTCTTCGCCCTTCCGAATGCACCATATCAGTAAATTTTTTAATAATCTTTTAAAAATAGTAAATGCCACTATTTTTGCAAAATTATTACGAGATCTATTATTCTATAGAATAATGCATATAAATGCATATATGCATATAAATACAAAACATAAATACAAAAGTAAATGTAAATAATTTTACCTTGCACCTAGATCCACCAAGCCTGTATGGCGCGCGTTTCAGTACTTCGGAAATCTAGAACTATCTTGAATCTCTAATCTGCAATGAAACAATACATATTATTGCACTTACCAAAACATGGATGAATGTAGAAAATACAGAACTATTAGCTGAATATCAAATAAATGGATTTAATCTATTTCACACAGATAGATATATTACACCGTGTATATTAGGTAATACCTAACATACACGCCTCCACACACACTACATTTGAAATGTAGTCTCAAAAAGACTACATTTCAACAGCAAAGATTACTCCATAAAAAAATAATTAAATTATTGACCAACATGAGAGAGGGTTAGCCAACATGAGGGTTGTGTTGATTGCCTGAAAATATTTAAATTGTGTAATGTATTGAATGGCATTTTTCAAGTTACAACATTTTTTAAATTACTGAACTAGGTTCTAGGCTTTGCTAGGCTTAATTCAATTATTACAGATAAGCCTAACCTAGCCTAGAACCCAGTGGGTTTTCTTCCTATTGGGGAGTGTTGTACATGCCTCGCCTCCACATACACACTAGCACAGCCAGGCCTCGCCTCCACATACACACTAGCACAGCCAGGCCTCGCCTCCACATACACCAGCACTGCCAGGCCTCGCCTCCACATACACACTAGCACAGCCAGGCCTCGCCTCCACATACACACTAGCACAGCCAGGCCTCGCCTCCACATACACCAGCACTGCCAGGCCTCGCCTCCACATACACACTAGCACAGCCAGGCCTCGCCTCCACATACACACTAGCACAGCCAGGCCTCGCCTCCACATACACCAGCACTGCCAGGCCTCGCCTCCACATACTCACCAGCACAGCCAGGCCTCGCCTCCACATACACCAGCACTGCCAGGCCTCGCCTCGCCTCCACATACACCAGCACTGCCAGGCCTCGCCTCCACATTTAAACCAACCAAGCCCACAAATACGTTAACATGGACCAGCATTACACCGTCTAACATACTCTGTCAGATGTAACAACTAAATTTGTGAATTCAAGACCAAATCTATTGTATAACACAGTGTTAGTACGAGAAAAACATTACTTACATTCGAAGCCGTGTTTTAAAATGGCGGCGGTCTTGTACTGACGCTCCAAACTGTGTGTTCGTTTGCGTATGATGAACGTGTGACAATTTACTACAACAATTATTTAATTATTCTTATTCTTTATTTTAATATTTTTAGGGTACATGAAATTTCAAACTTATTTGCACACAATAATATAATTGCATTGTCATAACCTTTATATATTACGGAAAATACGATGACATGAACGAAGTCAAAGTGAAGTTGAAGTCAAAGTCATTCGCCGAACGTATTAGTCATTTTTTTTCATACATACATAGTTGATTTACAAACATAATGTTGGATTTATAGATAGAGCTAGTGCATACAATACCTAAAGCCACTATGTAGGCCTATAGCATTTCAGGCAACCGGGCAGTATATATGGACCCCTTACTCAAATCTCTGAATATGTTAGATATTAAGTCCCTGCACATACTCTCATGTGTATTTTATATATATAAAACGCTGCACTGTAATGCCAATCCTGACCTTAAAAGCTTCCTAGAAGGTTGTAACAGATCCCATGAGCACCACACCAGAAACAAATACCTATTTGATATTCCAAGAGTACGACTTAGTCAAACTAGAAATGCTTTACAAATCAAGAGACCTCGAATGTGGAATGACCTTCCCAATTATGTTAAAAACTGTACCTCTCCCAACCAGTTTAAGATAAATAAAGATAAATTTATAAGTTAAGAAAAATTCCACAAATCAACAACCCTGTTACTGACCCTGTATTTACCCAAGTCTTTCCTAAATCTAAACTTATCCAATTTATACCCATTGTTTCGTGTTCTATCTTGTGTTGACAATTTTAATACCCTATTAATATCCCCTTTGTTATATCTATTCAGGAAATTGTGGTTGATCTCGAACCCATTGATAATGTGACGACTTATACAGAATTTTGTAACTATATCATCAAGATTGTAACCAGCTTAGCTAAATGTAGTGTGGGGTTCAGTCCCTAAGCCCATATATGTGCCTCTCTAACCATTTAGGTTACAGGGCAAAAACATAAAAACAAAGGTAACTGCAGAAGGCCTATTGGCCCATACCAGGCAGCTCCTATCTATAACAGATAAACACTAAGTACTACCTAATTAACTCAATGTAACCTACCAACCTAACCCCCAAAATGTCAATCCATATCTTTTATTTTAAACAATGCTGTTTTGTTGACCAAATTGTATTTTTACTCTTTTTCTGTCATGTTTCTCCCACCCCTGTTTTTTCCCTTTTTTCTTATTTTTTCTCAACATAATTCATACTTTAATTATGCGGATCAGGACATCACCTGATCAAACACATCAAACATCGTTTGACCACCATCAAACACACACATTTCGTGTGTGTTTGACGCTCACTGATATGTACCAGCGTTGTTTTATATATGGTGCTATTCTATCTTACGCTTTGTTGCTCTTTTTTACCTACGGGCTCATAGAACATTCTATTGCGAAAACATTGGCACAAAAATGAATGACGTACATACAATAATAATGTCAGGACAGTGATATAATTATAAACTTTCAAAGCACTGTATCGCCCATGTGTCGTCTTGTCACCAATACTGGGTAACAGTTCCGCCACTTCCCACACTCTTGCGGGTGGGCAGCGACCATTATTCTACGTTTATATTCATATCACCGTGTTGGGAATTTCATTGCGAGTACATTGATACCAAAATTAACGCTGTAGGACAAGTGTGGAAGTGATAACAATCCCAAGAGTAAAAACATTTTGTTGCTCTTGGGCACTCACGGCGAGTCATCTACGTAGGTATTTATTGGGTGCTGGTATTCATATAACTTTTGGTGACCGTTTTTGCTGATTTTCTTCTAGAGAATGTTATTGCGAACACGTTGGTACCAAAATGAAATACATAGCTCGAGAACTAAGGTCAGGAGAGTAAAAAGAGTATACACATTTTTGTTTTGACGCTTAATTAAGGTTATTGTGAGTACTCATCGCCTGCCTAGAAACTGGAACTAGTAATTCCATCTATCATACATATCATACAAGAGGAGCCACACATCTATGGATCATCCAATAAAATCAGCAGACTTCTAGATGTTACTACTGCTCGGCTTAGACTCGGTTACAAGTATCTCTGGGAATTCTCATTATCTGCTGATGTAGACCTGACCAAATGTAAACTGTGTCAACAAAATTATTCGCACACCCTCCGTCACTATGTGATGGAGTGCGAAAAGATACATGAATTTAGAGACAATTCTATAACCAATGTTCCAGCGATGTGTCAATATTTCATTCAAAATGATCTGCTACCAGAAATTTTAGCCAAATATCCCCAGTTTGCTAACTGTAGATAACAACTAAGTGATTGTAACCTATCCACCGCTGCCCACTGGATGGGGGACGGTGTGCAGGACAAACATATAAATTTTGATACTAGCTCTCCACATATGTCAGTTGCTTAATTTAGAACCTGTACTTGAGGTCGATCTCGAACCCATTGTTGATGTGATGACTTATATTGAATTTTGTAACTAGCTCATCAAGATTGTAACTTGCTTAGCTAAATGAATTGTGGGGTTCAGTCCCTGAGCCCATTATGTGCCTCTGTAACCCTTTCCACAACCGCCCACAAGATGGGTATGGGGTGCATAATGGGGTGGGGTGTCTTGGCCAAACGTGCCACATCAAAACCACAAGTTGACATTGAATGTGAATTAACAATGAGACAAGTAAGATTTATACTAATACATTTATACTAACTCTGTTGAGCGTTGACCATTTATACATCAAATCTGTTGATGTGAGCACTTTAGTTTAGTCTGCCGTTTAAAGAAAAAAAGAGCATATCAATGGTATATCACAGAAAACGAATTTATCATAAACTCATGTATTTGTCTTATCATATTGAACTGCATTCATATTTTTAATATATAACAATATGAATATACAAATTTCTGTAAATCCCCTACCTTGTTGGAATCTGTGGAAATGAATGAGCAAATGTGCTGGCTGAAGGCGCTGAAGGAAACCACATTGGTTTCATTTTGGATACAAATGTCCATGGAAATTCAAAATGGAAACTAATTATATAGTTGAACCTGCAGAGACGAGTTTAAGAATCTGTGTTGAGAGTGATGGACACAGCCTTCACAATTATACTTCAGAGAATGTAAACATCTAAGAGTCATTAGAAATATGTGTAGAATAATAAACCCTACATTGTTTGAGTTAGGGAAAACACCATTTGTGATATATAGATACTATAGCTGTTCCTAAAGATTCACCCTTTTTTGCACCAGCAAGATAACATATAAGATTTTAAGAGTTGACGAATGTTAATATTCTTGTTTGATAAACTGTGAACTTGAGACATAGTTAATAAGAACATATTAACACAACAAAATGTTTTCAAAATCCTAAACACCACTTTCCAGCAACTTATATAATTTATATAAATTATTTTAGAGAATAATACATAAATTATATATTTAAACATGATATAGTGTTTAGTGGAATGTATAAGGAGTCAAATTGTGTTAAAAAGAGCAATTTTTAGAAAATTTGGAAAAATACTTTTTTCTGTTCAAATTATAACTAAATGGATTATAAAGGTTTCACTCAGCCAATATATATCATTCACAATTTATTAATGAATTTTACAAAAAAACACCATAAAATTTATATTTAAACATGTAAAAACTATTTGTTTTACATTTGGAAGAAAATAATTGTAGAAAAACAATTTATAATTAAACCTTTGTGTTTGGATTTTTTGAGTAAAAGTTTCTCAAAGGCTCTCCTGCACCATTCTCAATGCAAATCATTCCCACACCTATGGCAAGAGATAGGCGAACGTTGTGTAGATGATTTGTGTTTGCTGGGGGGAGCCAGACATCACCCCCACACCTTGTAACACAATCATGGCAGCCAGACATCACCCCCGCACCATGCAATACAATCATGGCAGCCAGACATCACCCCCGCACCATGCAATACAATCATGGCAGCATGATACCACCCACCACACCATGTAACACAATCATGGCAGCATGATACCACCCACCACACCCTGTAACACAATCATGGCAGCATGATACCACCCATAACACCCTGTAACACAATCATGGCAGCATGATACCACCCCCACACCTTGCAACACAATCACGGCAGCATGATACCACCCCCACACCTTGCAACACAATCACGGCCGCATGATACCACCCCCACACCTTGTAACACAATCATGGGAGCCAGACATCACCCCCACACCTTGCAACACAATCATGGCAGCATGATACCACCCCCACACCTTGTAACACAATCATGGCAGCATGATACCACCCACCACACCATGTAACACAATCATGGCAGCATGATACCACCCCCACACCTTGTAACACAATCATGGCAGCCAGACATCACACCCACACCTTGCAACACAATCATGGCAGCATGATACCACCCCCACACCTTGTAACACAATCATGGCAGCATGATACCACCCCCACACCTTGTAACACAATCATGGCAGCATGATACCACCCCCACACCTTGTAACACAATCTTGGCAGCATGATACCACCCCTACACCTTGTAACACAATCATGGCAGCATGATACCACCCCCCACACCTTGTAACACAATCATGGCAGCATGATACCACCCCCCACACCTTGTAACACAATCATGGCAGCATGATACCACCCCCACACCTTGTAACACAATCATGGCCGCATGATACCACCCCCCACACCTTGTAACACAATCATGGAAGCCAGACATCACACCCACACCTTGTAACACAATCATGGCAGCCAGACATCACCCCCGCCCCATGCAATACAATCATGGCAGCCAGACATCACCCCCGCACCATGCAATCCCATCATGGCAGCCAGACATCACCCCCGCACCATGTAACACAATCATGGGAGCCAGACATCACCCCCGCACCTTGTAACACAATCATGGCAGCCAGACATCACCCCCGCACCATGCAATACAATCATGGCAGCCAGACATCACCCCCGCACCATGTAACACAATCATGGGAGCCAGACATCACCCCCGCACCTTGTAATACAATCATTGCAGCCCGACATCACCCCCACACCTTGTAACACAATCATGGCAGCCAGACATCACCCCCGCACCATGCAATACAATCATGGCAGCCAGACATCACCCCCGCACCATGTAACACAATCATGGGAGCCAGACATCACCCCCGCACCTTGTAACACAATCATGGCAGCCAGACATCACCCCCACACCTTGTAACACAATCATGGCAGCCAGACATCACCCCCGCACCATGCAATACAATCATGGCAGCATAAATCACATCCACACCCTGCAACACAAGAATACTTTGAAATAAACTCTTATGCAATAAAGCCTTCACGGTGCTTTTTATCGACCTGTAATGCTTGATTGACTGTGGCATAGTGAAGTGTAACTTGTTGTTAATCCGTTTTAAATGTGCAACAGTTCACTAACACGTTACGCTCTGTACTAGTGTGTTTATAGTGTGTTTGTGTGTGTACTCACCTAGTTGTGTTTGCGGGGGTTGAGCTCTGGCTCTTTGGTCCCGCCTCTCAACCGTCAATCAACAGGTGTACAGATTCCTGAGCCTATCGGGCTCTGTCATATCTACACTTGAAACTGTGTATGGAGTCAGCCTCCACCACATCACCCCCTAATGCATTCCATTTGTCAACCACTCTGACACTAAAAAAGTTCTTTCTAATATCTCTGTGGCTCATTTGGGCACTCAGTTTCCACCTGTGTCCCATTGTGCGTGTTCCCCTTGTGTTAAATAGACTGTCTTTATCTACCCTATCAATTCCCTTCAGAATCTTGAATATGGTGATCATGTCCCCCTTAACTCTTCTGTCTTCCAGGGAAGTGAGGTTTAATTCCCGTAGTCTCTCCACGTAGCTCATACCTCTCAGCTCGGGTACTAGTCTGGTGGCAAACCTTTGAACCTTTTCCAGTTTAGTCTTATCCTTGACTAGATATGGACTCCATGCTGGGGCTGCATACTCCAGGATTGGCCTGACATATGTGGTATACAAAGTTCTGAATGATTCTTTACACAAGTTTCTGAATGCCGTTCGTATGTTGGCCAGCCTGGCATATGCCGCTGATGTTATCCGCTTGATATGTGCTGCAGGAGACAGGTCTGGCGTGATATCAACCCCCAAGTATTTTTCCTTCTCTGACTCCTGAAGAATTTCCTCTCCCAGATGATACCTTGTATCTGGCCTCCTGCTCCCTACACCTATCTTCATTACATTACATTTGGTTGGGTTAAACTCTAACAACCATTTGTTCGACCATTCCTTCAGCTTGTCTAGGTCTTCTTGAAGCCTCAAGCAGTCCTCTTCTGTTTTAATCCTTCTCATAATTTTAGCATCGTCCGCAAACATTGAGAGAAATGAATCGATACCCTCCGGGAAATCATTTACATATATCAGAAACAAGATAGGACCGAGTACAGAGCCCTGTGGGACTCCACTGGTGACTTCACGCCAATCGGAGGTCTCACCCCTCACCGTAACTCTCTGCTTCCTATTGCTTAGATACTCCCTTATCCACTGGAGCACCTTACCAGCTACACCTGCCTGTCTCTCCAGCTTATGTACCAGCCTCTTATGCGGTACTGTGTCAAAGGCTTTCCGACAATCCAAGAAAATGCAGTCCGCCCAGCCCTCTCTTTCTTGCTTAATCTGTGTCACCTGATCGTAGAATTCTATCAAGCCTGTAAGGCAAGATTTACCCTCCCTGAATCCATGTTGGCGATTTGTCACGAAGTCCCTTCTCTCCAGACGTGTTACCAGGTTTTTTCTCACGATCTTCTCCATCACCTTGCATGGTATACAAGTCAAGGACACTGGCCTGTAGTTCAGTGCCTCTTGTCAGTCGCCCTTTTTGTATATTGGGACCACATTCGCCGTCTTCCATATTTCTGGTAGGTCTCCCGTCTCTAGTGACTTACTATACACTATGGAGAGTGGCAAGCTAAGTGCCTCTGCACACTCTTTCAGTACCCATGGTGAGATCCCATCTGGACCAACAGCCTTTCTAACATCCAGGTCCAGCAGGTGTCTCTTGACCTCCTCTCTCGTAATTTGGAACTCCTCCAAGGCCGCCTGGTTTACCTCCCTTTCTCTTAGCACAGTGACCTCACCCTGTTCTATTGTGAAGACCTCCTGGAACCTCTTGTTGAGTTCCTCACACACCTCTCTGTCATTCTCTGTATACCTGTCCTCGCCTGTTCTAAGTTTCAATACCTGTTCTTTCACTGTTGTATTCCTTCTGATGTGACTGTGGAGTAGCTTTGAATCGGTCTTGGCTTTGTTTCCTATATCATTTTCAAAATTTTTCTCTGCTTCTCTTCTCACCCTGACGTACTCATTCCTGGTTCTCTCGTATCTCTCTCTGCTTTCTGGTGTTCTGTTATTCCGGAAGTTCCTCCACGCCTTTTTGTTCAGTTTCTTCGCTTCGATACATGCCCTATTATACCATGGATTCTTCTGTTGCTTCTCGGATTTTTCCCTTTGGGCCGGGATGAACCTGTTTACTGCCTCCTGACACTTTTGGGTAACATAGTCCATCATACCCTGTACAGACTTGTCTCTGAGGTTTGTGTCCCAAGGTATTTCACTTAGGAAACTTCTCATCTGTTCATAATTCCCCTTTCGGTATGCCAGCCTTTTGATTCCTATTTCTTTTTTGGGGGAGATAAGTCCTAGCTCTACCAAGTACTCAAAGTTCAATACACTGTGGTCACTCATTCCCAAGGGCGCTTCCATCTTAACTTTCCTTATATCCCATTCATTTAGGGTAAATATCAAATCAAGCATTGCTGGTTCATCTTCTCCTCTCATTCTTGTTGGTTCTTTGGTGTGCTGGCTTAGAAAGTTTCTTGTTGCCACGTCCAGCAGCTTAGCTCTCCATGTTTCTGGTCCTCCATGCGGGTCTCTGTTCTTCCAATCTATCTTCCCATGGTTGAAGTCTCCCATAATTAGTAGTCCATATCCATTCCTGCTAGCAACAGAAGCTGCTCTTTCTATTATGTTAATGGTGGCCATGTTGTTTCTATCATATTCCTGTCTAGGTTTTCTGTCATTTGGTGGTGGATTATATATGACTGCAACTATAATTTTTTTCCCTCCATTTGTTACAGTACCTGCTATGTAGTCACTGAAACCTTCACAACCCTGAATATCCATCTCCTCAAAATCCCAGCCTTTTTTTACCAGCAGAGCTACACCACCCCCACCTCTTCCTTCCCTCTCTTTCCTCATAACATAATAGTCCTGTGGGAACACTGCATTTGTTATCGTTTTCGTGATCTTTGTTTCTGTGAGGGCTATTATGTCTGGGTTTTCCTCGAGTACCAGTTCTCCAAGCTCATTTGCTTTATTTGTAATTCCATCTATGTTAGTGTACATCGCTTTGAGGCTCACTTTCTTCTGTCCCTTCTCAAATCGCCTCCTTGGTGAGTGTTCTGCTGGTGGGGGAGGCTGTTCCATGGTTGTGAGGACCTGCGAGGTGGATAACAGGGTCTCAGAGGATACTGGGATCAGGGGCGGGGGATCCAGTGAAGGGGGGGTTATCTTGAGGTTATCTTGAGATGATTTCGGGGCTTTTTAGTGTCCCCGCGGCCCGGTCCTCGACCAGGCCTCCACCCCCAGGAAGCAGCCCGTGACAGCAGACTAACACCCAGGTACCTATTTTACTGCTAGGTAACAGGGGCATAGGGTGAAAGAAACTCTGCCCATTGTTTCTCGCCGGCGCCTGGGATCGAACCCAGGACCACAGGATCACAAGTCCCGCGTGCTGTCCGCTCGGCCGACCGGCTCCGCAGGGGAGGGACAGGGAGGGTATGAGGTGAAAGGGGAGGGAGGACGGGAAGGAAAGTGGGGGAGGGAGGACTCGGGAGGAGGGGAGGGGTAGAAGGGTGGGGATTGGGTGTGGGGGGAGGGAGATTTGGCTGAACATTTGAGTGGGGGCAGGAAGGGTTTGGGGTAGGGGGGTTTTCTATGCAGAGGAGGGAGGCGGGGTTGTCCTCCCTTCTGGTGTTACTGAGTAGCTGGTTGTGGGTTCCCCCCTCGCCTCTGGGGGTGTTGTGCTGGGAGCTGTGACTTCCTGGTTTTCCCCTCTCGCCCTGCGCCTCTTCCTTGTTTCTGCCGCCACGGCTCTCTCCTCCCTTGTCATGTCTCTCTGGAGGAATACATTTTTAAATTTTCCCACGTCTTTCAGGGAGCTCTTCCTTGATAGGATCTTCTCTTTTGTGTTCTCGTTTGCAAACACTATCTTCATCATTCGGTCTCGGTCTTTGTTGTACCGGCCTAGCCTGAAAACCTTCTCAATGCTATGCTCAGCCCCTTCCATGTCTAGTGCCTTTAGTACTTCATTCACTGCTGTTTTGTCCTTGTCATTCCACTCTGTCCTATTAGATCCTTCCTGCTCCTTAATACCCACAGCAACCACTGATCTGTTCCTTTCCAGCAGTTGGCTAGTGGCGCGTGGCGCCTCCTGCGAGGAGGCTGCTTTCATGGCCACCTCCATCACTGCAGTCATTACTTCAGAGTTATTTTTTTTAGTATTACCGCAAATGTTGCTTTTATTGTGGCATTCTCATCCAGAAAACTATTACCACCTTCTCCCTGGGTGGTTTTCTGATTCTCAGCCTCGATACCATTCTCTTTGAGGGCTCTAATCTCCTCCTTTGCTGCTTTCAGCTCTCTTTTCAGGTTGCTTATTTCGTTCTTCATTTCCTGCATCATTTCTTGCATCTCACTCTTGATGTCCTCCAGAAACTGGGCGAACATTTCCTTCATCTCGTCACCTTGGCTCTTTCCTGTTCCCCTGGGACCTCTGGCTGCCATGTTTGACCCTGTTGGGATGGGGGAGGGAGAGAG
This sequence comes from Procambarus clarkii, assembly GCF_040958095.1. Classification (NCBI taxonomy): domain Eukaryota; kingdom Metazoa; phylum Arthropoda; class Malacostraca; order Decapoda; family Cambaridae; genus Procambarus; species Procambarus clarkii. The sequence continues at coordinate 928,825 of NW_027189158.1, read as the reverse complement.
AGAGAGAGAGGAAGAGAGAGAGAGAGAGGAAGAGAGAGAGAAAGAGAGAGAAAGAAAGGGAGTGACAAAGGGAGAGAGATAAATGGGTGGGTGGGGGGGGGGGGATCCGACCCTTCCACTGAAGTGAGAAGAAAGTAGAAGGGGAGGGGGGGGGAGAAGATGGAGAGAGAGGCGGGAGGGAGAGAGAGGAGGGAGAGAGTGGGTGAGGGAGAGAGCGGGTGAGGGAGAGAGCGGGTGAGGGAGAGAGGGGGGGAGGTGTGTGTGTGTGTGTGTGTGGGCAGAGAGGGAGGGGGAAGGAAAGAGAGGGAGGGAGAGGGGGAGGGAGGGGGAAGGAAAGTGGGAGGGAGAGGGGGAGGGAGGGAGGGAGAGAGAGAGAGAGAGAGAGAGAGAGAGAGAGAGAGAGAGAGAGAGAGAGAGAGAGAGAGAGAGAGAGAGAGAGAGAGAGAGAGAGAGCAGGAGAGAGAGAGCAGGAGAGAGAGAGCAGGAGAGAGAGAGCAGGAGAGGGAGAGCAGGAGAGAGATAGTGGGAGTGGGAGAGAGGGAGAGTGGGGAGGGGAAGAGTGTGTGTATGGGCAATGCGGGGGACTGGGGGTGGGGGGGGGCGGAGATGGCGACTAAGTCAGGTCAGGTCAGATGGTGGGGTCAAGAGGGGGGGGGGGATAGTAAGGTCCTATCCCAGGTGTTAATGCCTTTTCCCCTCACTGAACAATTGTGTGTGTGTGTGTGTGCACGTGTGTGTGTGTCTGTTTTAGTGTGTGCACACTTGTGTGCGTGGATACGTACGTGGGCGGGCGTGCTTGTATGTGTCAAGATATCCCTTATGCGTTACCTCTGCCTAAATGAGCCACTCTGAGATTTTTAAATATATATGATATCCTGAACGATAATTTGATAATCTTTTACCTCAATCTGTACACCTGATTAATTGACCAGAGAGGGGGGTACATACCAGTCTGCCTCCCGCTCACACAACCAGATAAGTAAGGGCAGGGCGATGTATGATGACGATGGTTATCCTTCGTTGTCTCCCACTAGGTGATTTATGAGGTCGGTTCTTCTCTGTCTACACAGAGCTCTGGAGTCAGTCACTGTATCGTTATGTGACAGTTCACTAATTCACTGTACCACTGATCACAGTCACCACTCACAGCACAATCAGGTAGCTCCACGGCGGGTCGTCCCACCCGGTCAGGTCACACACTTACATGCACCGGTGATGCCCTAGCTCCACTTTCGGTTTCTTCGCCAAATCTTCGCACTATCGCTAGCGATATGACTATGCTATGTTGCACCCTGCAAGCTACACACTGCGAGAGGCCAAATACTATGATCTAGCCTCTATACTCCTTCAATGTCCCGAGAAATTGACGAATTTCCGCGGACCTCACTAATCGCGTGTGTCTCCTACCGTCTCCCGCATGTGTACTCACCTATTTGTGCTTGCGGGGGTTGAGCTTTGGCTCTTTGGTCCCGCCTCTCAACTGTCAATCAACTGGTGTACAGATTCCTGAGCCTACTGGGCTCTATCATATCTACATTTAAAACTGTGTATGGAGTCAGCCTCCACCACATCACTGCCTAATGCATTCCATCCATTAACTACTCTGACACTGAAAAAGTTCCTTCTAACGTCTCTGTGGCTCATGTGAGTACTCAGTTTCCACCTGTGTCCCCTTGTTCGCGTCCCACCAGTGTTGAATAGTTTATCCTTGTTTACCCGGTCGATTCCTCTGAGGATTTTGTAGGTTGTGATCATGTCTCCCCTTACTCTTCTGTCTTCCAGTGTCGTAAGGTGCATTTCCCGCAGCCTTTCCTCGTAACTCATGCCTCTTAGTTCTGGGACTAGTCTAGTGGCATACCTTTGGACTTTTTCCAGCTTCGTCTTGTGCTTGACAAGGTACGGGCTCCATGCTGGGGCCGCATACTCCAGGATTGGTCTTACATATGTGGTGTACAAGATTCTGAATGATTCCTTACACAGGTTCCTGAACGCTGTTCTGATGTTAGCCAGCCTCGCATATGCCGCAGACGTTATTCTTTTTATGTGGGCTTCAGGAGACAGGTTTGGTGTGATATCAACTCCTAGATCTTTCTCTCTGTTCGTTTCAATAAGTACTTCATCTCCTATTCTGTATCCTGTGTTTGGCCTCCTATTTTCACCACCTAGTTTCATTACTTTGCATTTACTCGGGTTGAACTTCAACAGCCATTTGTTGGACCATTCACTCAGTCTGTCTAGGTCATCTTGTAGCCTCCTACTATCGTCCTCAGTTTCAATCCTCCTCATAATTTTTGCATCATCGGCAAACATTGAGAGAAACGATTCTATACCCTCTGGAAGATCATTTACATATATCAGAAACAGTATAGGTCCAAGGACTGACCCCTGCGGTACTCCACTCGTAACGTCTCGCCAATCTGAGACCTCACCCCTCACACTGACTCGTTGTCTCCTGTTACTTAGGTACTCCTGTATCCAACGGAGTACCTTCCCTTTCACTCCAGCCTGCATCTCCAGTTTTTTCACAAGCCTCTTGTGTGGCACTGTGTCAAAGGCTTTCTGACAATCCAAAAATATGCAGTCTGCCCCCCCTTCTCTTTCTTGCCTTATTTTTGTTGCCTGGTCGTAGAATTCAAGTAACCCTATGAGGCAGGACCTACCATCCCTGAATCCATGTTGATGCTGTGTTACAAAGTTCTTTCGCTCCAGATGTTCCACTAGCTTTCTTCGCACAATCTTCTCCATCAACTTGCATGGTATGCAGGTTAGGGACACTGGTCTGTAATTCAGTGCCTCCTGTCTATCCCCTTTCTTGTATATCGGGACTACGTTAGCTGCTTTCCAAATTTCTGGCAGTTCCCCTGTTGCCAGTGATTTGTTATACACCATGGAGAGCGGGAGGCACAGTTCTTCTGCTCCTTCCTTTAGTATCCAAGGGGAGATTCCATCTGGACCTATAGCCTTTGTCACATCCAATTCTAGTAAACACTTCCTTACTTCCCCGCTGGTAATCTCAAACTCTTCCAGTGGTTCCTGGTTAGCTATTCCCTCTCTTATCTCTGGGATTTCTCCTTGCTCTAAAGTGAAGACCTCCTGGAATTTCTTATTCAGTTCCTCACACACTTCCTTGTCGTTTGTAGTGAATCCTTCTGCCCCTAACCTTAATTTCATAACCTGTTCCTTTACTGTTGTTTTTCTCCTGATGTGGCTATGCAGCAATTTAGGCTGAGTCTTTGCCTTGCTTGCGATGTCATTTTCGTATTGTCTTTCTGCCTCTCTTCTCATCCTAACAAATTCATTCCTGGCATTCTGGTATCTTTCTCTGCTCTCCAGTGTCCTGTTATTCCTATAGTTTCTCCATGCCCTTTTACTTTGCTGCTTAGCTAGCCTACATCTCTGATTAAACCATGGGTTTCTCATCTTCATTTCACTGTTTTCCTTTTGGACTGGGACAAACTTGTTTGCTGCATCCTTGCATTTTTGCGTGATGTATTCCATCATATCTTGGGCCGTCTTTTCCCTGAGCTCTGTTTCCCATGCTATATCTGCTAGGCATTTTTTTATCTCCTCATAGTTTCCCTTTCGGTATGCTAACCTTTTGGTTTCGGTATCCCTTCTCGAGTTCAATAACCCTTCTTCAATCAGGTACTCAAACACCAATACACTGTGGTCGCTCATTCCTACTGGGTCCTGAAAACTGATTTCTCTTATGTCAGAGTCGTTCAGGGTGAAAACCAGGTCGAGTCTCGCTGGTTCGTCGTTTCCTCTCATCCTTGTGGGTTCACTGACATGCTGGGTTAAGAAGTTTTTAGTCGCCACCTCCAGTAGTTTGGCTCTCCACGTATCCTCGCCTCCATGCGGTTCCTTGTTCTCCCAATCAATCCTGCCGTGATTGAAGTCCCCCATGATGAGCAGGTGGGATCTATTTCTACAGACAGAAGAGGCTGCCCTCTCAATTATAGTGTTAACTGCCATGTTGTTGCTTTCGTACTCTTGACTGGGTCTTCTGTCATTTGGTGGAGGATTATATATTACTGCTACTACTATCCTTGGTCCTCCCATTGTCATGGTGCCTGCTATGTAGTCTCTGAAACCCTCACAGCCCGGGATAGCCATCTCCTTAAAACTCCATTCCTTTCTCATGAGTAGGGCCACTCCTCCTCCTCCCCTACCTTCCCTCTCTTTCCTTATTATTGTGTACTCCTGGGGAAACACGGCATTCGTTATGATTCCAGAGAGTTTTGTTTCAGTGAGTCCAATTACATCTGGGTTCACTTCTTGTGCTCTTTCCCTTAGTTCACTTGCCTTGCTTGTGATCCCATCTATGTTCGAGTACATTGCCCTGAAACTAACTCTCTTCTGCTTCTCCTCTGGGGAGGACCTGTGGGGTCTGGGGTGAGCGGGAGCTAGGAGGATCTGGTATGGGGAGACTGGTGGAGGAGGAAGGGCTTGGGGGGGTAGGGGGGAGGGGGAGGGTAGGGGGAGTGGTTTAGGGGGGGAGGGGGAGGGTAGGGGGAGTGGGTGAGGGGGGGGAGGGGGAGTGGGTGAGGGGGGGAGGGTTGGGGGGTGGGTGAGAGGGGGAGGGTTGAGGGGGGTGGGGGGATGGGGGAGAAAGGGGGGTTTGGGGGGGCAATAAAGTGGGGAGGGCTTGGGGGGCGTGGGGGGAAAGGGAAGGCTGAGGTGGTTGAGGAAGAGGGGAGGGTTTTGGGGAGTGGTGGAGAGGGGAAGGCTTAGGTGGGGTGGGGGAGAGTGGGGAGCTTAGGGGGGTGGGGGAGAATGGAGGGCTTGTGGATGGGAGGGACGGAAGGGCATGTGGGAGAAGGGAGGGCTTGGGGGATAGGGGAGAAGGGAGGTCCTGGGGGGAAGGGGGAGTGGGACGAGGGGGGTGAGTGGGAGGAGAGGGGTGGGGGGGGGAGGGTGCCTTAGGTGGGTACTTAATGGGGGGCTGACAGGGGTTGGGGCAGGTGGCGTGTCTGTTGGGTGGAATGAGGGGGTGGTGCCGCACTCCCTGTGGCTAATGCACTGTTTGAGGAGGGTTCCCCATTTCCCTCTGGGATTGTAGGGATCGGGGGTGTGGCTCCCTGATTCCTTTCTCTCTCCCTGTGCTCCTTCCTTGCGTCTGCTGCTTGCATTCTCTCTTCCCTTGTCATATCCCTCTGCAAGAATACTCTTTTGAACTTCTCTCCACTTGCTAGACAGCACTTCCTTTCTAATAGTTCCTCTTTCGCGATTTCGCTCATGAAAACCACCTTTTTCATTCGGTCTCTGTCCTTGTTGTACTTTCCAAGCCTGAAAACCTTTTCAACATTTCGCTCAGCTCCCTCCATCCTTACCTCTTTAAGGATCTCTTTAATCATGTTTTTGTCCTTGTCTCTCCGCTCCTTTGGTCTGGTCCCTGTTGTGTGTGTGTGTGTGTGTGTGTGTGTGTGTGTGTGTGTGAGTGTGTGTGTGTGTGTTTATAGTGTGTGTGTGTGTGTGTGTGTGTGTGTGTGTGTGTGTGTGTGTGTGTGTGTGTGTGTGTGTGTGTGTGTGTATTATATATTTTAAACACATACAAACGTGCACATTGAGGCGGGACCAAAGAGCCGAAGCTCAGCTGCCCCGCAAGCACAACTAGGCGAGTACATGCATGAGTTCAAATCTTAAATACATATCTGTATTAAAAGTTTCAAGTAGTTATAATTTATCAGTACAAGACACTGTGGAATTTGCAAAGAATTACATACCTGCTTTTCTCAATGCCCCAAACTCCTTCATTTCCCCTTCCCCCTGTCCGACCACTTGGGCTGAACGGTAGAGCGACGGTCTCGTTTCATGCAGGTCGGCATTCAATCCCCGACTGTCTAAGTGGTTGGGCACCATTCCTTCCCCTCCGTCCCATCCCAAATCTTTATCCTGAACCCTTCCAAGTGCTATATTGCCGTAATGGTTTGGCGCTTTCCCCTAATAGTCCCCCGTACACACACACACACACACATACCATCTCTAATTCCTGAAACCCGCCTCCGCCCTCTATCCCATACCCTCTACTCTCCATACACAGTTTCAAATGTAGATATGATAGAGCCCAGTAGGCTCATGAATCTGTACACCAGTTGATTGACAGTTGAGAGGCGGGACCAAAGAGCCACAGCTTAACCGCCCCGCAAGCACAACTAGGCGAGTACACACAATGAAACACGTGTCAATTATTTTGTATTCATATTTGATGGCAAGACGGTTTAGGCATTTCCTGTTTATCATGTTGCCTGAGACTCCCATGACCAGGGGCTTAGCCAGAGCAGCATAGTAAGTATTTGTACAGATTTGCCTTTGACGGAGTGTAGCAGTGTATGGTGTTTGTTGAGCCTGTGTGATTATCAGTGCTTGTAGGGAAGACTTTTGTTTATGTAACACTTGAGGAATGCTGCACCTTCACACTATCTGCATCACTGAAACCAGTTACCATTTCACACGGTCGTAATCACCGTTACTATTCAGCTATTTGCAACTATTATCACTGTAGCCTTCTTTCTTATTCACTGTTTACATGACTATTACCATCTACGTTACACTTTACCTTCATCACTGCTCAATACTTGATCAAAGTTAGGGCAGGGGCCTCGATTTTGAGAAGTGATTTGTTTTTTGCCCTACCTTCCCTTCCCTTCACCACCTTACCCTACCCTTCACCACCTTCCCTTCCCTTCACCACCTTCCCTTCCCTTCACCACCTTCCTCTCCCTTCACCATCTTCCCCTACCCTTCACCACCTCCCCTTACCCTTCACCACCTCCCCCTACCCTTCACCACCTTCCCCTACCCTTCACCACCTTCCCATACCCTTCACCACCTTCCCCTACCCTTCACCACCTTCCCCTACCCTTCACCACCTCCCCTTACCATTCACCACCTCCCCCTACCCTTCACCACCTTCCCCTACCCTTCACCACCTTCCCCTACCCTTCACCACCTTCCCCTACCCTTCACCACCTTCCCCTACCATTCACCACCTCCCCTTACCCTTCACCACCTCCCCCTACCCTTCACCACCTTCCCCTACCCTTCACCACCTTCCCTTCCCTTCACCACCTTACCCTACCCTTCACCACCTTCCCCTACCCTTCACCACCTTCCCCCTACCCTTCACCACCTTCCCCTACCATTCACCACCTTCCCCTACCCTTCACCACCTTCCCATACCCTTCACCACCTTCCCCTACCCTTCACCACCTTCCCCTACCCTTCACCACCTCCCCTTAACATTCACCACCTCCCCTACCCTTCACCACCTTCCCCTACCCTTCACCACCTTCCCCTACCCTTCACCACCTTCCCCCTACCCTTCACCACCTTCCCCTACCCTTCACCACCTTCCCCTACCCTTCACCACCTCCCCTTACCATTCACCACCTCCCCCTACCCTTCACCACCTTCCCCTACCCTTCACCACCTTCCCCTACCCTTCACCACCTTCCCCCTACCCTTCACCACCTTCCCCTACCATTCACCACCTCCCCTTACCCTTCACCACCTCCCCCTACCCTTCACCACCTTCCCCTACCCTTCACCACCTTCCCTTCCCTTCACCACCTTCCCCTACCCTTCACCGCCTTTCCCTACCCTTCACCACCTTCCCCTACCCTTCACCACCTTCCCCTACCCTTCACCACCTCCCCCTACCCTTCACCACCTCCCCCTACCCTTCACCACCTCCCCCTACCCTTCACCACCTTCCCCTACCCTTCACCACCTTCCCCTACCCTTCACCACCTTCCCCTACCCTTCACCACCTTCCCCTACCCTTCACCACCTTCCTCACCCTTCACCACCTTTCCCTACCCTTCACCACCATCCCCCTACCCTTCACCACCTTCCCCTTACCCTTCACCACCTCCCCTTACCCTTCACCACCTCCCCTTACCCTTCACCACCTCCCCCTACCCTTCACCACCTCCCCTTACCCTTCACCACCTCCCCTTACCCTTCACCACCTCCCCCTACCCTTCACCACCTTCCCCTCCCCTTCACCACCTTCCCCTACCCTTCACCACCTCCCCCTACCCTTCACCACCTCCACCTACCCTTCACCACCTTCCTCACCCTTCACCACCTTCCCCTACCCTTCACCACCTTCCCCTACCCTTCACCACCTCCCCCTACCCTTCACCACCTTCCCCTACCCTTCACCACCTTCCCTACCCTTCACCACCTCCCCCTACCCTTCACCACCTTCCCCTACCCTTCACCACCTTCCCCTACCCTTCACCACCTTCCCCTACCGTTCACCACCTTCCCCTACCCTTCACCACCTCCCCTTACCCTTCACCACCTCCTACCCTTCACCACCTCCCCCTACCCTTCACCACCTTCCCCTACCCTTCACCTCCTTCCCCTACCCTTCACCACCTTCCCCTACCCTTCACCACCTACCCTTACCCTTCACCACCTCCCCTTACCCTTCACCACCTCCCCCTTCCCTTCACCACCTCCCCTTACCCTTCACCACCTCCCCTTACCCTTCACCACCTTCCCCTACCCTTCACCACCTTCCCCTACCCTTCACCACCTTCCCCTACCCTTCACCACCTCCCCTTACCCTTCACCACCTCCCCCTACCCTTCACCACCTCCCCTTACCCTTCACCACCTTCCCCTACCCTTCACCACCTTCCCCTACCCTTCACCACCTCCCCCTACCCTTCACCACCTCCCCTAACCTTCAACACCTTCCTCACCCTTCACCACCTTCCCTACCCTTCACCACCTTCCCCTACCCTTCACCACCTTCCCCTACCCTTCACCACCTTCCCCTACCCTTCACCACCTCCCCTTACCCTTCACCATCTTCCCCTACCCTTCACCACCTTCCCTACCCTTCACCACCTTCACCTACCCTTCACCACCTTCCCCTACCCTTCACCACCTTCCCTACCCTTCACCACCTCCCCCTACCCTTCACCACCTTCCCCTACCCTTCACCACCTTCCTCACCCTTCACCACCTTCCCCTACCCTTCACCACCTTCCCCTACCCTTCACCACCTTCCCCTACCCTTCACCACCTTCCCTACCCTTCACCACCTTCCCTACCCTTCACCACCTTCCCTACCCTTCACCACCTTCCCCTACCCTTCACCACCTTCCTCACCCTTCACCACCTTCCCCTACCCTTCACCACCTTCCCCTACCCTTCACCACCTTCCCTCACCCTTCACCACCTTCCCCTACCCTTCACCACCTCCCCTACCCTTCACCACCTTCCCCTACCCTTCACCACCTTCCCCTACCCTTCACCACCTCCCCCTACCCTTCACCACCTCCCCTTACCCTTCACCACCTTCCCCTACCCTTCACCACCTCCCCCTACCCTTCACCACCTTCCCCTTACCCTTCACCACCTTCTCCTACCCTTCACCACCTTCCCCTACCCTTCACCACCTTCCCCTACCCTTCACCACCTTCCCCTACCCTTCACCACCTCCCCCTACCCTTCACCACCTTCCCCTACCCTTCACCTCCTTCCCCTACCCTTCACCACCTTCCCCTACCCTTTACCACCTCCCCTTACCCTTCACCACCTCCCCTTACCCTTCACCACCTCCCCCTTCCCTTCACCACCTCCCCTTACTCTTCACCACCTCCCCTTACCCTTCACCACCTTCCCCTACCCTTCACCACCTTCCCCTACCCTTCACCACCTTCCCCTACCCTTCACCACCTCCCCTTACCCTTCACCACCTCCCCCTACCCTTCACCACCTCCCCTTACCCTTCACCACCTTCCCCTACCCTTCACCACCTTCCCCTACCCTTCACCACCTCCCCCTACCCTTCACCACCTCCCCCTAACCTTCACCACCTTCCTCATTCTTCACCACCTTCCCTACCCTTCACCACCTTCCCCTACCCTTCACCACCTTCCCCTACCCTTCACCACCTTCCCCTACCCTTCACCACCTCCCCTTACCCTTCACCACCTTCCCCTACCCTTCACCACCTTCCCTACCCTTCACCACCTTCACCTACCCTTCACCACCTCCACCTACCCTTCACCACCTTCCTCACCCTTCACCACCTTCCCCTACCCTTCACCACCTTCCCCTACCCTTCACCACCTCCCCCTACCCTTCACCACCTTCCCCTACCCTTCACCACCTTCCCTACCCTTCACCACCTCCCCCTACCCTTCACCACCTTCCCCTACCCTTCACCACCTTCCCCTACCCTTCACCACCTTCCCCTACCGTTCATCACCTTCCCCTACCCTTCACCACCTCCCCTTACCCTTCACCACCTCCTACCCTTCACCACCTCCCCCTACCCTTCACCACCTTCCCCTACCCTTCACCTCCTTCCCCTACCTTTCACCACCTTCCCCTACCCTTCACCACCTCCCCTTACCCTTCACCACCTCCCCTTACCCTTCACCACCTCCCCTTTCCCTTCACCACCTCCCCTTACTCTTCACCACCTTCCCCTACCCTTCACCACCTTCCCCTACCCTTCACCACCTTCCCCTACCCTTCACCACCTCCCCTTACCCTTCACCACCTCCCCCTACCCTTCACCACCTCCCCTTACCCTTCACCACCTTCCCCTACCCTTCACCACCTTCCCCTACCCTTCACCACCTCCCCCTACCCTTCACCACCTCCCCCTAACCTTCACCACCTCCCTCACCCTTCACCACCTTCCCTACCCTTCACCACCTTCCCCTACCCTTCACCACCTTCCCCTACCCTTCACCACCTTCCCCTACCCTTCACCACCTCCCCTTACCCTTCACCACCTTCCCCTACCCTTCACCACCTTCCCTACCCTTCACCACCTTCACCACCTTCCCCTACCCTTCACCACCTTCCCTACCCTTCACCACCTCCCCCTACCCTTCACCACCTCCCCTACCCTTCACCACCTTCCTCACCCTTCACCACCTTCCCCTACCCTTCACCACCTTCCCCTACCCTTCACCACCTTCCCCTACCCTTCACCACCTTCCCTACCCTTCACCACCTTCCCTACCCTTCACCACCTTCCCTACCCTTCACCACCTTCCCCTACCCTTCACCACCTTCCTCACCCTTCACCACCTTCCCCTACCCTTCACCACCTTCCCCTACCCTTCACCACCTTCCCCTACCCTTCACCACCTTCCTCGCCCTTCACCACCTTCCCCTACCCTTCACCACCTCCTACCCTTCACCACCTCCCCTACCCTTCACCACCTTCCCCTACACTTCACCACCTTCCCCTACCCTTCACCATCTCCCCCTACCCTTCACCACCTCCCCCTTACCCTTCACCACCTTCCCCTACCCTTCACCACCTTCCCCTACCCTTCACCACCTTCCCCTACCCTTCACCACCTTCCCCTACCCTTCACCACCTCCCCCTACCCTTCACCACCTCCCCCTACCCTTCACCACCTTCCCCTACCCTTCACCACCTTCCCCTACCCTTCACCACCTTCCCCTACCCTTCACCACCTCCCCCTACCCTTCACCACCTCCCCTACCCTTCACCACCTTCCCCTACCCTTCACCACCTCCCCTTACCCTTCACCACCTCCCCTTACCCTTCACCACCTCCCCTACCCTTCACCACCTTCCCCTACCCTTCACCACCTCCCCTACCCTTCACCACCTTCCCCTACCCTTCACCACCTTCCCCTACCCTTCACCACCTTCCCCTACCGTTCACCACCTTCCCCTACCCTTCACCACCTCCCCTTACCCTTCACCACCTCCTACCCTTCACCACCTCCCCCTACCCTTCACCACCTTCCCCTACCCTTCACCTCCTTCCCCTACCCTTCACCACCTTCCCCTACCCTTCACCACCTCCCCTTACCCTTCACCACCTCCCCTTACCCTTCACCACCTCCCCTTCCCTTCACCACCTCCCCTACTCTTCACCACCTTCCCCTACCCTTCACCACCTTCCCCTACCCTTCACCACCTTCCCCTACCCTTCACCACCTCCCCTTACCCTTCACCACCTCCCCCTACCCTTCACCACCTCCCCTTACCCTTCACCACCTTCCCCTACCCTTCACCACCTTCCCCTACCCTTCACCACCTCCCCTACCCTTCACCACCTCCCCTAACCTTCACCACCTCCCTCACCCTTCACCACCTTCCCTACCCTTCACCACCTTCCCCTACCCTTCACCACCTTCCCCTACCCTTCACCACCTTCCCCTACCCTTCACCACCTCCCCTTACCCTTCACCACCTTCCCTACCCTTCACCACCTTCCCTACCCTTCACCACCTTCACCACCTTCCCCTACCCTTCACCACCTTCCCTACCCTTCACCACCTCCCCCTACCCTTCACCACCTCCCCCTACCCTTCACCACCTTCCTCACCCTTCACCACCTTCCCCTACCCTTCACCACCTTCCCCTACCCTTCACCACCTTCCCCTACCCTTCACCACCTTCCCTACCCTTCACCACCTTCCCTACCCTTCACCACCTTCCCTACCCTTCACCACCTTCCCCTACCCTTCACCACCTTCCCTCACCCTTCACCACCTTCCCCTACCCTTCACCACCTTCCCCTACCCTTCACCACCTTCCCCTACCCTTCACCACCTTCCCTCGCCCTTCACCACCTTCCCCTACCCTTCACCACCTCCTACCCTTCACCACCTCCCCTACCCTTCACCACCTTCCCCTACACTTCACCACCTTCCCCTACCCTTCACCACCTCCCCCTACCCTTCACCACCTCCCCCTTACCCTTCACCACCTTCCCCTACCCTTCACCACCTTCCCCTACCCTTCACCACCTTCCCCTACCCTTCACCACCTTCCCCTACCCTTCACCACCTCCCCCTACCCTTCACCACCTCCCCCTACCCTTCACCACCTTCCCCTACCCTTCACCACCTTCCCCTACCCTTCACCACCTTCCCCTACCCTTCACCACCTCCCCTACCCTTCACCACCTCCCCCTACCCTTCACCACCTTCCCCTACCCTTCACCACCTCCCCTTACCCTTCACCACCTCCCCTTACCCTTCACCACCTCCCCCTACCCTTCACCACCTTCCCCTACCCTTCACCACCTCCCCCTACCCTTCACCACCTCCCCTTACCCTTCACCACCTCCCCCTACCCTTCACCACCTCCCCCTACCCTTCACCACCTCCCCTTACCCTTCACCACCTTCCCCTACCCTTCACCACCTTCCCCTACCCGTCACCACCTTCCCCTACCCTTCACCACCTTCCCCTACCCTTCACCACCTCTCCCTACCCTTCACCACCTCCCCCTACCCTTCACCACCTTCCCCTACCCTTCACCACCTTCCCCTACCCTTCACCACCTTCCCCTACCCTTCACCACCTCCCCCTACCCTTCACCACCTCCCCCTACCCTTCACCACCTTCCCCTACCCTTCACCACCTCCCCTTACCCTTCACCACCTCCCCTTACCCTTCGCCACCTCCCCTTACTCTTCGCCACCTCCCCCTACCCTTCACCACCTTCCCCTACCCTTCACCACCTCCCCCTACCCTTCACCACCTCCCCTACCCTTCACCACCTCCCCCTACCCTTCACCACCTCCCCCTACCCTTCACCACCTCCCCTACCCTTCACCACCTTCCCCTACCCTTCACCACCTTCCCCTACCCTTCACCACCTTCCCCTACCCTTCACCACCTCCCCCTACCCTTCACCTACCTCCCCCTACCCTTCACCACCTTCCCCTACCCTTCACCACCTCCCCCTACCCTTCACCACCTTCCCTTACCCTTCACCACCTCCCCTTACCCTTCACCACCTCACCCTACCCTTCACTACCTCCCCCTACCCTTCACCACCTCCCCCTACCCTTCACCACCTCCCCTACCCTTCACCCTTCCCCTACCCTTCACCACCTCCCCCTACCCTTCACCACCTTCCCCTACCCTTCACCACCTCCCCCTACCCTTCACCACCTCCCCTTACCCTTCACCACCTCCCCCTACCCTTCACTACCTCCCCCTACCCTTCACCACCTCCCCCTACCCTTCACCACCTCCCCCTACCCTTCACCACCTCCCCCTACCCATCACCACCTCCCCCTACCCTTCACCACCTTCCCCTACCCTTCACCACCACCACTTTATTGCTGTAACAAACTTCAGTACTCTTCATATATAAATATACTTTATAACACACACTTCATTTAATAATAAATCTTAGTGAGGATAGAGTCTGGTATTTAGCGAGATTCGAAGTTGATATCATTTGCAATTTCATGAAAAGGTGGGAACAGAGGCATGAGGGTCGACCCCGACTTACCTATGACCATCCCAGACCAACAACTAGTCACCCATCAAAGTTTAGTCATGCTAGTTCCAATTGTCCAGCCTTGAACCTCGAGAAGACACACACAAACATTTTATGGATACAGATTAAACACCTGGAAGCAATAGAGATACACAGACCAGGTAGGCCTGCGCCCCTCAGCCTCAGTGGATATTGAAAATATTCAAAATTTTTTAATTGATTCTGGTCATCCTGTCACACTTTAGCCGTCTTCAGTGATGTGGTCTGTTATAGACTGTACGCTTGAATACTGCAGTCAAGGGGATACTACTATCATCTGGGGGCTGATATCTTCCCTCCCATCTGGGGGCTGATAATCTTCCCTCTTCTCCGACAAGAGGAAAACGTTGTCACATTGCTGACTGCATTTGTAATTACGTCCATTGCTTCTCTATATATATTTTGTACAGTGCATTTTAAACCGGAAAAAAGGCATAAACACAGAAATACATCTGCAAGATAACAAAATGCAAAACAGACTTGCTTCCATAAAGCAGGTCTTTTCAAAAAGACCCGGATTCACGAAGCAGTTACGCAAGTATTTACGAACGTGTACAGCTTTCCTCAATATTTGACGGCTTTGGTTACATTTATTAAACAGTTTACAAGCATGAAAACTTCCCAATCAACTGTTGTTATTGGTATAAATAGCCTCCTGGTGCTTCTGAGCCCATTAACAGTTTAATAATTGTAAACAAAGTCGTCAAAGATTGAAAAAAGATGTACAGGGTCGTAAGTGCTTGCGTAACTGCTTTATGAATCCGGGTCCAGGAACCAGAGCTAAGTATCAACAATTCCTAGCAGTATGGTACCAACTACTACCAGATATGAATCTTAAGATTAACTTAATTCCGACGGACACATCGGATGGCAGGTTATTTCGAAGCATTTAATTATTATCTATAAAACTTTCACAGACAAGAAAAATCATTGTTAAGAATATCCACTGCTGATCTTATGATAATTTCTTCAGGGTTGAAATTGTAGGCTTGTAGACTGGTTTTTAATAACGAAATCCCTATTAAGATATTATCTCCACGATGAACTTATAATAACGGCATTTACCTTATTAAATCTCCTCCGACAAAATCCAGAAGGAAAGCATTGACCCATCGTCATGTGTCGTCTAAAACCTCACGACGAGGCGCCCATCACAGCCTCGCCTGCCCGACAAAGGAACCTCACGACGAGGCGCCCATCACAGCCTCGCCTGCCCGACAAAGGAACCTCGCGCTGCGCTCCTTCACTGAAGAGACACCTACGTCACCGAGTCCTGGTGAATATTGGCTGTGTTACTTCACAACAATGTTCACGGCTACATGGTATAGCTGCCTGTGTTACTTCACAACAATGTTCACGGCTACATGGTATAGCTGCCTGTTCACCAGTGAGGGATTGTGGTGGTCATAACGAACCATCCGGAAAGCGTGATAGAACTACATCTCAGTACCACCAAACCATCATCTCTGGGTTGTGTGCTCCATGCATCACCATATTAAAGTTCCTCACTATCTCTTCTATTTACCTCCCTGGAGCTCTTGCAAGATATTAACATCGTGTTCGCTAATAGAAAATAGGATTATTCAACAGTTTTTGATCAAGATAAGTTTATTTACATTTCAAGCACACCTCACCAACGCGCACCTCACCTACGCGCACCTCACCTACGCGCACCTCACCAACACGCACCTCACCAACACACACCTCACCTACGCGCACCTCACCAACACACACCTCACCTACGCGCACCTCATCTACGCGCACCTCACCTACGCACAATGATTCATTGATATGATAGCAGCTTTCTCCAAAAGACGTCCACTAAACTGCACCATGACAAGGAATATTGAGAAAGCCAGTCAGTTATGTCTTAAATAAGTTATAAATCAAGTTAAGACAGCACAATAGGTATTCAAAAGTTATTTAGAACTCATTTATTCGGGGCATAAATCAAGGTTGGACGCCAGCAGAAACAAGCATGAGGCTGCCACTGAGGATATTCTCTACTTTATTTGAGGGTCGTCGTGCTAGGCAAGGCCAGAGGGGTCGTCGTGCTAGGCAAGGCCAGAGGGGTCGTCGTGCTAGGCAAGGCCAGAGGGGTCGTCGTGCTAGGCACGGCCAGAGGGGTCGTCGTGCTAGGCACGGCCAGAGGGGTCGTCGTGCTAGGCAAGGCCAGAGGGGTCGTCGTGCTAGGCAAGGCCAGAGGGGTCGTCGTGCTAGGCACGGCCAGAGGGGTCGTCGTGCTAGGCAAGGCCAGAGGGGTCGTCGTGCTAGGCAAGGCCAGAGGGGTCGTCGTGCTAGGCACGGCCAGAGGGGTCATCGTGCTACGCACGGCCAGAGGGGTCGTCGTGCTAGGCAAGGCCAGAGGGGTCGTCGTGCTAGGCAAGGCCAGAGGGGTCATCGTGCTTAGCAAGAGAAGATACATACAAACCCGAGCACACGAACAAAAATATATATATATATATATATATATATATATATATATATATATATATATATATATTATATATATATTATATATATATTATATATATATATATATATATATATATATATATATATATATATATATATATATATTTATGATCGATGTTCCCTTCGGGAATCTTAATTTTAAGATGAATAGGAAAACCAGGGATATACTGAACATCTTGTATCAGAATCTTTACTTTAAAAAACATAACGTTTCGAATACTTCTCGTATTCATCATCAGATCTAAAAGAAAAAACAGAAATCACAGTTAAATAGCTGGTAAACAAAGAACTCATACTGAATATAATTGCCTATCAAAGAAAGGAAAAAGCTTAAAAAACAAAAACACTTAAGCGCACTTAAAGTGATCAATACAAATAAAACTTATTAACTGTCACATATATTAAAACTAATTTAAAATCCATTAAACTACAAGATGAAATTTATAACTACTAAAACAAACCATTCTATTAAACTTACGTGAAGTGATCAGAAGTGAAACTTGATACCTAACACATAGATACTAAACACTATAACAAATATTTATATAATGTCTACAAATCTACCAAAAATGTATGTAAAATACAAACAGAATAAACGACAATTATAAAGTACTAACCAAAATCTTATAAAAACTCAAATATTAAATAAAATTAAATACCAAAAAATGTATTATATATCCTACATAGAAAATTATATTAATGTGCAATGTTAAGACTTGAAATAAGTAAGAAAGGGCAAAGACATGGTAAACTAAACAAAATTAAACTACCAAAATAAACTAAAAATCAAATTACAGGGCCTACTGTGCACTATACAGTGTACAATTGGACAGCTGAAAGGTTGCTATTTAACAGAGGCCGCAGTTCCTTTATATATAAGGATTCCATTATTCTCAAATCTGACTGGCCATTCATACAAGTGTCCAGAATTTTAAAATCAGATTCCAGCAGAGAATGATCAAACTCATAACAATGGTTTCTAATCTCCGAAAATGCTGGTTTAGATAATGGTAATCCAGTCCTAAAAGATAATCCCCGGTGCTCAAGTATCCTAATCTTAAAGTTCCGAATGGAACTCCCGACATATCCAGCATTACAGCTGGAACAATTATACATATATACGACATTTGAGCACAAGGGGATAGGCACTTTATCTTTAAATTTAAAATAAGAGCCTATGGTATTTGTGTTGACAAAAATAAATCTAAAGTCTACTTGAGGATAACACTGCTGCAACAGTCTCCTCAAACGACTCCTTACAGAAAAGCTAATACTGCCATAAAATGGTAATTTAATATATTTAAGATCCCTTTCCACTGTAGTAATCCTACACGATGGATGAAACTTCTTATTTAAGAAATTCCTTATAAAAGTATAAACCATATGCACAGGATAACCATTATTTGAAAAAAAATTCACAAGAAAATTAATTTCCTGATCAAAGTTATTCCAATTAGAACATAAAACAAAGGCCCTATTCAGCAGAGTGTTAATAGCATTTTTCTTAAAAATATCAGGAACAAAGGAATTAAAATTTAAACCTAAACCAGTAAAGGTTGGTTTCCTAAAAACATTAGTGTTGAACCCATTGAGGTTATTCACTTTTACATCAAGAAACGACAATGAATTATTAACTTCACACTCTGCAGTAAACCGTATATTACTATGTTGTGCATTAAGATACTCTCTAAATTTCTCAATATGACATTGGTCCCTAAACAACAAAAAAGTGTCATCTACATATCTTCTGTACAAGACTGGTTTAAAGGCCGAAGGACAATTATCAAGCCAATTAATTTCGTGAAAACTCAAAAAAGCATTAGCCAATGCAGGACCTAAAGGAGACCCCATTGCTACTCCATCAATTTGTTTATAATAAATATTATTAAACATAAAGATGGAGTCTTTAACTGCTATTTCTAACAGCCGTCTGAATATTTTACTACAAAATCCAGACACTAAGTTAGTGTCAGCAAATAATTGACTTACACAGATGTCAATGGTTTCCAACAGAGGAATATTAGTAAAAAGTGATTCAACATCGAAACTGGCCATTATAGTTGGGAACTCAAAATTTAAAGAGGAAAGTTCTTTTACAAAATCCTGAGAATTTCTCACAGTAAATTCATTAAAGTTCATAAAGCAGGTATACCGATTCGTCCTATTTTATCAGCGATTGGCACTTTTAATTATAAACTGGCTAAGTTTCTGGTTCCATTATTAGAACCATTAACGCATAATGAATTTACTGTGAGAAATTCTCAGGATTTTGTATGGTCTTGAATGGTCCCCAAGCCAATATGCAATTGAAAACTGCTCACCACTTCTTCGCATTTGTGCTACTCACGTGGCCCCAATAGCGAGGAGATTCGATAAAATATATGTACCCTTAAATTGGCAACCGAGTGCTGTCGGTGGGTTATTGGTCCCACGACTTCCAATCTTCTTGTACAGTCAGTGTGGTCTACCGGTATAGTACTGGATATGCTAAGGTGCATGGAGCCCTGGATGTCTGGGTTCGAATCCTTCAGGGGTCAGGAGTTTTCAGTTTGTGTGTGTGTGTGATATTATATATATATATTAATAATTCTAACACGAATTTTCTCGATCTTTCTTATGTTTCTTTTCACTGTTGATGGTAATTGAAAAATCAATTTTCCAAAATTTATTTTTATTTCTAGTCTGACGCGACACTTGAACGCGTTTCGTAATAACTTATTACATTTTCAATGACTTTTAGTTTACACACACACACACACAAATATTACCTGCAAATGCTAAACAGAGTTCTTACTTATGCTATAATTTAAACAGATTGATTGATTGATGAAGATTAAGCCACCCCAAAAGGTGGCACGGGCATGAATAGCCCGTAAGTGGTGGCCCTTTTGAGCCATTACCAGTATCAAGAGCTGATACTGGAGATCTGTGGAGGTGCGACTGCACCCTGCGTGACGGGAGATGTCTCCCGTGATTTAAACAGCTTTCATTTTTCATTTTATACCCGCATTTTGGGTGAGGTGATATGTTACAACAGTTTTGGATGAGGTGAACAAAACTTTCAACACAGGATAGAACACGAAACAATGGGTATTAAAGGTAAGAATGGAAGTAATTGCAGAGGGCCTATTGGCCCATATTTCTTGATGCTTCTATATTGGAGCGGAGCCTTGAAGTGGGTAGAATATAGTTGTGCATTAATTGGCTGTTGATTGCTGGTGTTGACTTCTTGATGTGTAGTGCCTCGCAGATGTCAAGCCACCTGCTATCGCTGTATCAATCGATGATTTCTGTGTTGTTTGCTAAGATTTCTCTGGTGATGGTTTGGTTGTGGGAAGAGATTATATGTTCCTTAATGGAGCCCTGTTGCTTATGCATCGTTAATCGCCTGGAAAGAGATGTTGTTGTCTTGCCTATATACTGAGTTTTTTGAGGCTTACAGTCCCCAAGAGGGCATTTGAAGGCATAGACGACGTTGGTCTCTTTTAAAGCGCTCTGCTTTGTGTCTGGAGAGTTTCTCATGAGTAGGCTGGCCGTTTTTTTGGTTCTATAGTAAATCGTCAGTTGTATCTTCTGATTTTTGTCTGTAGGGATAACGTTTCTATTAACAATATCTTTCAGGACCCTTTCCTCCGTTTTATGAGCTGTGGAAAAGAAGTTCCAGTAAAATAGTCCAATAGGGGTATAGGTGTTGTGTTAGTTGTCTCTTCAGAGGTTGCATGGCGTTTCACTTTCCTTCTTATGTCTTCAACGAAACCATTGGAGAAGCCGTTGTTGACTAGGACCTGCCTTACCCTACGGAGTTCTTCGTCGACTTGCTTCCATCCTGAGCTGTGGCTGAGAGCACGGTCGACAAAAGCGTTAACAACACTCCTCTTGTACCTGTCCGGGCAGTCACTGTTGGCATTCAGGCACATTCCTGTTTGTTTCCTTAGTGTAGACTGCAGTGTGGAAACCTCCGCTCCTTTCCATGACTGTTACATCTAGAAAGGGCAGCTTCCCATCCTTCTCCATCTCGTAAGTGAAACCCAACACAGAATTCCGCTCAAATGCCTCCTTCAGTTTTGCAAATGTCTGACATCAGGTACCTGTGTAAAAATGTCATCAACATACCTGCAGTATATGGCTGGTTTAAAGTTCATGTCGACTAAGACCTTTTGTTCGATGGTATCCATGTAGAAGTTCGCAAACAGGACACCTAGGGGAGAACCCATGGCGACCCCATCCACTTGCTTATACATGTGCCCATCCGGGCTCAAGAAGGGTGTCTCTTTAGTACAAGCTGATACACTCTGTCCGCTATCATCCCGATTGTTTCATCCACAGGTACGTTGGTGAACAGTTATTCTACGTCCAACGAGGCTCTTATCCCTGTGGCCTGTGTTCCCCGCAGTAAGTCAACAAATTCCTTTGGAGACTTCAGGCTGAAGGTGCAAGGGACATAAGGAGTCAGCAAGCCATTGAGTCGCTTCGCCAGTCTGTACGTGGGTGTGGGTATCTGGCTGATGATTGGCCGAAGTGGGTTTCCAGGTTTATGTGTCTTGACATTTCCATACGCGTATCCAGGCTTATATTCCCCAATAATCTTTGGTTTATTCCCCAATAATTATTCCACCACCACACCAGACCCCACCACCACCACACCACACCAGACTCACCACCACCACACCACACCAGACCCACCACCACCACCACCACACCACACCAGACCCACCACCACCACCACCACACCACACCACACCAGACCCACCACCACCACCACCACACCACACCAGACCCACCACCACCACCACACCAGACCCACCACCACCACCACACCAGACCCACCACCACCACCACCACACCACACCAGACGCACCACCACCACCACACCACACCAGACCCACCACCACCACCACACCACACCAGACCCACCACCACCACCACACCACACCAGACCCACCACCACCACCACACCACACCAGACCTGTTATACTCAAATTCTATGTCAGTTGAAATATAACCAATCACAGGCAAGTAGGTCTCTGACGTAATGCCAGACAGAGGAGCACCAGCCATTGCTCCCAGCAGCCTCAGTTCTCCTCACAGACTCAGAGTAGGTGGACCTCGGCTGGGTAGTTATACACCTGTTTGCCTCACTCAATAAATATACAGAAGCGACTACTGTGTCTACCTTCAACCCGAACAAGGCAAACGAATACTGGTAGCAGCAGTGGGATTCAGAATTTTTTTTCTGGAAACTAAAATTCAAGTACCCAGCATCGCCGTGTGTGTCACAGTACACCCGCCACCACCATCAGCCACCTCCACAAGCCACCATCCTGCCACCCACGCATCAAATATTGTGCCAGACCGGGGTCCTGCAATCAACCACTACTCCAGGCCAACGTCTCAGCAGTAAGGGTCAATTTTCCTGTGAGAACGCTCATTCATCAGTGAGGAGGAAGGAAGCTTCCCGCGCCAGCCATTTTTGAATCTCGCGCCACCATGTGGGAACCTACACCCACCACCACCACCCAAGCTGACAGTATCAAGCTTTGTGAGTGTTCTAGCTACTGAAATCGTGGTCAGCCATCGTCGCAAGTATCAACTGATAATTGTGGGTGCTGTACAGTTATTCAAGAAGAACTGGTGAAAAAAAAAAAAGACTACAATTGTTTGACTAAGTGTCGTCACCTTGCCTCCCTCCCAAGCTCACACACCTCGTCACCTCTCATCATCGCCACCAACCCCTGCTACATCATTTTGGGTGAACTCCTGTCTCCCAATCGTGTTTCTCCACCGACATCGTCGCAATATCGTCGTCGTCAGAATTTATCTTCGCGCTTCCAGCATCAACAATGTGGGGTCTCCACGGAGCTTCGCGCCACCGCCGCCAGGAGCGCTGCCGTCGCACCAGTTTGTAAACACACCTCACATGTGCCCCTTCAGATCTTCACGACGTTCCTCCAATTTTGGCTACTGGTGATTCTCATTAACCCTGAGATAAGTAATTGTTAGTTGAGAACAATGTGCCAAGTTCTAAAACGTGACTTACATAATAATATCCATAATATCCTGTGAATTAACCATTCAGTGACTTGTTGAATATTGGAGCTGGTTCAGTACTCCACTCCCCACAGTTTTCTTGTGTGATTTCAACATTCCTGCTTCTTACAGTAATTTCATTGAATTTTAATTGTTCTCCTAGAGTGTTATTGGTAAATTCAAATTCCAGTGAAGTAAGAAATCCTTGTTTTAGTAGCAGTTAAGGATTTGTGCAATATAATTTTTTTTTTAATTCCTCCAGGCCTAAAATTGAAATTTATTCCTTCAACATTGCATATTATAATTTTTACCATAGCAGTTATATACATTCCTGTGTCCAGTTTATGTGCTACATCCATATTTCTTGCATTGCCACTTGTTGTGTTGAATCTTTTTAATGAAATTTTGCAATTGCATTTTACAGTTTTTATTCTCAATTGCTGTGCTTAGTCTGGTTTAATTAATTTACATACATCTAATTCCAGTCATTTTTTAATGAAAGATTGCTAAATTTAGGTTACAATTGCTTGTTCTTAATTATTTTCTTGCCTAGCCCAATTTAATAATTTTATTTGTGCCATTTTTTTCTTACTTTAGCCAAGTTGATATTTTTTTGTGTGTTTATTTTTGTGTATACTATTTCTGATGCCAGGTGCACTTAATTATAATCTGCGTTCAAATATTACTTCCACGGCTGTGATAATGCCTACCACTGTTGAAACCCCTTCAGACTCGACAGGAGCAGTTGCTCGTCCCAATGGCCAGAGATCAGCTCAGGAAATGGCTATTCTTCTTTTTGCTGGTGAATCCCGCTTATTAGAGTCATGGTTTAGTAAGGTGGAAGCGAAAACAGTTGCACGTTTTTCTAAGCCTACTGATGCCGAATACTTAGCAATTGCACGGTCAGCTATGGACACAACTAAAGGTGATGCACGTTTTGTTGTTGATGAGAAAGCCATTGTTAGCCTCCAGTCTTGCCCCGAATTTAAGGATTTCTTTCGCCGGCGCTTTGTTAATAAAGGAGACCTTGACCCGTATAGGTTAGTTAAGAAAATTGCCAATGCCACCATGCAGCCTGGTGAATCGTTTAATGCATTTACTAGCCGTCTCGATCAGTATCTGTATGCCTTAGTTTCTGCTATGAATAATTCGACTTGGTTAGATAAAAACAATAATCTGTCCCCTGAGGCTATGGCCAAAATGATAGCATTTGGTACTTTAATGCATTTTGCCCCCGAGCATACTAAACCAATCGTTGAGCAACAAAATTTTGGTGTTAAACATGAAATTGGTGAAGTGTTTGAGGCTATTAACAATGCCGCCGATAAACTAGCTCCCCGAAGTGCTCAACTGTTGCCACCCTCTGATACTGTAAATGTAGTAACAAGCTCTCAGCATCCTCCCACAAACTCTTGGTCGCAGAAGCGTACCCATGCTCGTAGCCCCCAGTCAAATTCGCCGCCTCATAAATTGCCGAAACGCCATAGTCCACAACCATTCACTCCCTCATGTTGGCATTGAGGTAAGAGTAATCACCTCGCAAGGGACTGTTGGTCCGCCCCTAGATCATCACCTCCTAGACAATTCTCTCGGTCCGCTCATCAATCTAATTATTCTAGGCTACCATATTGCAAATACCATAAGCAAGTTGGTCACCACACTGCGGATTGTAGAGCTAGGCAAAGGGCATCCCCACCTCGTAACTCCCACGGTCAGTCTTGGCGAGGCGCACAGCGTCCAAGACATTATCAGAACTCTCGAAATTACAACTCCCAGCCCAGTTATAATGCAACTACAAATTATAATGCTCAGTCACAGAATGCTGGAGCTCAGAATGTTCACTCCATGTCGTCGGGAAACCCCCAAGGCCATCCGCTAACCAATTCAAGCTAGCCAATCCTAGTACCCTCCCTGTGTATTCAGTAGCTACCCAAAATAGATTTGGACACTTGACAGAGGAGGACACTGACTCTAGACCAGTTGTAGATGTTGATGGACCCACAGTAAATTTGACCCAAACAAGACGCAGATATTCCAGACAACATAAGTCAAAAGTAGTAACTTGTCCAGTCTCGAGTGATGGTCCCCTTGTCTCAGCCATTGTACATGGTAGAGTTTTAAAAGTTTTTCTTGGCTCGGGTGCAAAAATTAATATTGTCAAGCCCTCAGCTCTTAGAGACATTGAAAGTAAGCACTCTACTACTTTAAAACAGTCGCACATACCTTTTCTAAGTAGTATTTCAGGAAATAAAGTAAAAGTTCAGGGTGAAATTGACCTCCCACTCAAGTTCAATGATGTCACATTGTCTATAACATGTTTAGTTGTTGACATTATTCATTTTCCTGGAGACATTCTCTTAGGTCTGTACACCATGATTGATGAAAATATTGCATTGTTTCCCCATCGTTGGAACATAAGTATCAAAGACCACGTCATACCCTTGTGTAGCATGTATCGACAGGGCCACGAGTTCAACCTTCAATCAGATTACGTTAATTTTGTTGACACCCGCCTTGCAAGCGTAAGTTTGTCAGATCATTGTCATGGTAGAATACCCGAGAAAACAGGCACTCGATTGAAGCATAGTAGTTGTGCAGTTGTTAAGGAGAATGAGTATCGGGACTTTCTGGAAGGGGACGCCCTAACGGATTCTCGTTGTCTCGCTCGCCTGGCAGCTTCCATCTCTGAAGTCAGTGGTTCCACGGCTACTGACACTGTGCTACACCCTCATTCTCTCACCAGAATAAGAGTTAAGGTTCAGGGAGTGCCTGAGTTGTCGGATGTGATTGCGGAAAGTGAAACATGTAAAGTGAATGGTACATTTGTTGAACCCTCCTGGCACACAGTGCAGGTTGGTACTGTTACATTATTTATTGCAAACACTAGTAATGCCGACATCCATCTCCAGTCTGGTACCCATGTTGTAGCTTTTACCCATTACTCGTTACCGGTGCGAGTTGTGGATGATGTCTCCATGGATCATACTGTTTGTACCCTCACACCAGGAGAACAGGGATCTCAGCCAGAGGTGCAAGCGCAACACCTCAGTCCTACTGATTTTCCTGATTCTGTGGCTCAGCTTTTGGAAATTTGGAACAGGAATAGAGCTGTTGTTGCTCTACCAGGAGAAAAATTAGGTCTCACTCCTCTTATTACACATAAAATTCCCCTTGAACAAGGAACTACGCCTATTTATGTACCAGCTTACCGTCTTTCCCATTCTCAGAGAGCAGAAGCAGATAGACTTGTAGAGGAAATGTTACAGAGTGATGTAATTGAATCGAGTAATTTGCCATGGAACACTCCATTGATTCTTGTACCAAAGCGAGATGGGACTTGGAGACCTGTAATCGATTATCGCAAGCTTAACAGAGTAACAATACCTGATCGTTTCCCACTTCCAGTTCTAAATGATCTGTTGCAAAGTATTGGTCGAAACAAAGTATTCTCAACGTTAGATTTGTTGCAGGGATTCTGGCAAATCCCCCTTGATGAGGAAAGTAAACAATTGACAGCCTTTAGTACTCCCAATGGTCATTTTCATTTCAAAAGAATGCCATTTGGTTTGCGTAGTAGTCCAATAACCTTTTCACGGCTCATGACAAATCTATTTCATAGATTGATAGGAAGTACGCTTCTAGTTTACCTTGATGATCTCAATCATGTCGCAAGATGTTTAGACTCATTTCCAGAACCTTGAGAAAGTACTTGCAAAGCTCGATGAAGCTAATTTAAAAATAAAGCTTGCAAAATGTTCATTTTTAAAGCAAAAGATTAATTTTCTAGGTCATACAGTTACACCTTCAGGTATTGCATTGAATGAATAAAAAATTACTGCTGCCCGTGATTTTCCAACACCTCGTACCGCAGAAGCCGTAAGACAGTTCACAGGTCTTGTAGGATTTTATCGTTCATTTATTGCTGGATTCTCTATTATAGCTGCTCCGCTTTACAAGTTGCAAAGAAAAGATGAACCCTTTGTTTGGGGAGAGGCCCAGGATCAGTCATTCAAAAAACTCAAGTCAGCCTTGATTTCGTCACCTGTCCTTAGGTCCCAGATTTTTCTAAACCTTTTACGTTGGTTACAGATGCTAGTGACATAGGTTTAGGTGCTGTATTACTTCAAACAGAAGGTCACAGAGATCACGCAATAGCTTATGCTAGCCGTACTTTATCTAAAGAAGAGAAAAATTATAGCGCAACAGAACGAGAAGCCTTGGCAGTTGTCTGGGCACTTAAACATTTCAAGGATACAATTTATAATTACCCAGTTCATGTTCTTACAGATCACCAACCATTAATTCCCTTGTGCAAAAATAAGAATCCAGTTGGAAAGTTTGCTAGATATTTGCTCACAATTCAAGAATTCAATCCCACATTTGGATATATTCCAGGAAAGCAAAATGTTGTAGCCGATGCGTTTTCTTGACACGTAGCTGCGATTCAGTTAAATTACCCAGCATTAGATGCTACAGTAGTGGAAATGGAACAAAGACAAGACCCCATATGGGCACCGTCATTAAATTTTTGACTAAGCAAGACACTCGCCCGATTCATAAACCTCCAGTACCATTGAAAGAACTAGTTATGTTGGACAATTTACTGTGTAGAGTAGTAAAGCTAGGGACAGCCCCGAGGAAATGTTGTCAGTTAGTTGTTCCAGCTGTCTTGGTACCAACTGTGTTAAAAATTATCCATAATGCTCCTGCAAGTGCACATCCAGGAAAGGATCGTACACTCCAACAAGGTCGATTGAAGTATTTTTGGCCAAAAATGGCTAAGGAGATTGCTCATTATGTTGACAGATGTTTAACTTGTTTACAGCACAAGATACATGTTTCAGGACCTAATCCAATTCAGGTGTACCCAGCAACTAAAGCTCCTTGGGAACGAATATCGATGGATTTATTGACAAATTTTGCGGAAACAGAGAAAGGGAACAAACATTTGCTTGTAATGGTCGACAATTTTTCACGATTTTGCGAACTAGTTCCTATCCCGAACAAAACAGCAGAAACTATAGCCAGCGCATTCCATGACCAAATAATTTGTAGATATAGTATGCCTAAAGTAATCCTTTCAGATAATGGTCCAGAATTCAGTAATAGTATTTTAACTAGCTTGTGTGATTTATATAACATCAAAAAATGTAGCATCATGCCTTATAATCCAGCAAGTAATGTACTAGCTGAATGTACTAACAGGAAAGTGTTAGATGCCTTGAGAGTCACATTGAATTTTGATAACAATTGGGATGATTTTATACCCTTAATTCAGTGTGCTATAAATTCTTCAATTAATGTTTCTACAGATGACACACCTCACGCTATTCTTTATGGTACAGATAAGATCCTCCCTAATGAATTGATTAACGTACCTCCTACTCCCTTATATAACGTAGATGATTTTGTTCAAGTGAAGCATAGACAAATGCAACTAGTATTCAAAAAAATACGAGAACAACTGTCCAATGCTACAGCCGAGTTCACTCTGGCAAGGAATGCACGAGCTAAACCCAGTAAAATAACTATTGGATCTGTAGTAATGATACTTAACCAACACAGGTCTGGTTCTATGTGTAAGTTAACTAAGAAATTTTTGGGTTCATATAAGGTAATCGAGCTTATTAAAGGTAACAAATACAGACTTAAGAACTTGTTAACAGGAGAGTATATAAATGAACATTTAGACCACATGAAGTTAGCTAAAATGACTGTTGACGAGACTGATGAGGAAGATGACAATGAACTTACCCAGACAGATACTTCTACTCGGACACCACCTTCTGTGGTTGACAGACCACTTGATGTTCAGCAACCCCTATACTAGCAACTATAATTTTTGATCTAGACCTCTTGTTTCAACCGTGCACTCACCACATGTCTATTAGCTAGATGTTAACGAGGATATCTCTCAAGATGATAGTTTGTCACATGAAGTTTCATCTGTTCCGAACCTTCAGTCAGAGCCAGAGTTGTATAGTGCTCTGGATGAGCTAGGTGTAGATATCCTCAGAATTTATAATTGAGTGCACTCTGCAGATATTCTGTTTGTTTTGAAAAAAAAAAAAAATCATTTGCAGTATTTCTACCACATGTGTCTTATTATTACCATTATAAATAATGTATAGTTTTTCTGAACTTTATTTTGTTATAAATTAGATGCCATTGTTAAGTCTACCACCATTTGTATTTTTACAGTGCTTGTCATAAGAGTTATTACTGTTCTAGCAACCACATTGTGGCCAGTGAATCCTGACTGCTATCACGCAGATGTTAGTCTTCTTGATCCAGGTCTTGTATATAGCTTGTAAATATATTGTACATTGGTCTTGTAAATATATTGTATATTTCAGAGGCAAAGAAAAAAAAAAAAAAAGTGAAAAAAAAATCATTATCTAATCTTAAAATTCATTTGTGGTTGTTAGGTCAGAACTTTGTTCCATTAATGTAATAATTGTTAAATTTTGTATGATTTTCAAGCACATGCCATTGACACATGTTAATAATTTTGTTTAGGCAATACCTTGAGTTGTATTGTTCATATCTGATCAGTAGACATGCACATGTTCTTAATACTCTGGTTTAATCAAAGCATTGTTACCATGATAAAGCATTGTTACCATGATTTTCACCTATTATGATGAATTTTTTTTTTGGTGCATATGCCGAGTTGTTAGTATTACGCACACCTGATCTTCTTTCAATGTTTTATTATGCAAATTTCACATGTAAGTCATTATTGAATGCCACCGAGGTCCTTTCAGTATCATTGTAACTATATAGCTAGCCAGAAGCTTGTCGACAAGGGACGTCGACTTGGTAGCGTGTCTGAGCGGTGTTATACTCAAATTCTATGTCAGTTGAAATATAACCAATCACAGGCAAGTAGGCCTCTGACGTCATGCCAGACAGAGGAGCACCAGCCATTGCTCCCAGCAGCCTCAGTTCTCCTCACAGACTCAGAGTAGGTGGACCTCGGCTGGGTAGTTATACACCTGTTTGCCTCACTCAATAAATATACAGAAGCGACTACTGTGTCTACCTTCAACCCGAACAAGGCAAACGAATAGACCCACCACCACTACCACACCACACCAGACTCACCACCACCACCACACCACACCAGACCCACCACCACCACCACACCACGCCACACCAGACCTACCACCACACCAGACCCACCACCACACCAGACCAGACCCACCACCACAACACACCAGACCCACCACCAAAACACACCAGACCCACCACCACACCAAACCAGACCCACCACCACACCACACCAGACCCACCACCACAACACACCAGACCCACCACACCAGACCCACCACACCAGACCCACCACCACACCACACCAGACCCACCACCACACCACACCAGACCCACCACCACAACACACCAGACCCACCACCACAACACACCAGACCCACCACCACAACACACCAGACCCACCACCACACCACACCAGACCCACCACCACACCACACCAGACCCACCACCACACCAGACCCACCACCACACCACACCAGACCCACCACCACACCAGACCCACTACCACACCACACCAGACCCACCACCACAACACACCAGACCCACCACCACAACACACCAACAGGAGAGATTGCTGAAATAGAGGGAATACAGAGAACATATACGGCACGCATAGACGCGATAAAGCACCTAAATTATTGGGATCGTCTCAAAGCTCTCCAAATGTACTCACTAGAAAGGAGACGAGAGAGATAACAAATAATACACACATGGAAAATACTGGAGGGACAGGTTCCAAATCTGCACAGTAAAAAAACAACGTACTGGAGTGAACGACATGGAAGAAAATGCAGAATAGTACCAGTGAAGAGCAGAGGTGCCATAGGCACAATCAGAGAACACTGGATGAACATCAGAGGTCCGCAGTTGTTCAACGTCCTACCAGCGAGCATCAGAAATATTGCAGGAACAACCGTAGACATCTTCAAGAGGAAACTAGATTGTTTCCTTCAAGGAGTGCTGGACCAACAGGGCTGTGGTATGTGGGCCTGCGGGCTGCTCCAAGCAACAGCCTGGTGGACTAAACTCTCACAAGTCAAGTCTGGCCTCGGGCCGGGCTTGGGGAGTAGAAGAACTCCCAGAACCCCATCAACCAGGTATCAACCCACCACCATATCACACCAGACCCACCACCACATCACACCAGACCCACCACCACAACGCACCAGACCCACCACCACAACACATCAGACCCACCACTACCACACTAGACCCACCACCACAACACACCAGACCCACCACCACAACACACCAGACCCACCACCACAACACATCAGACCCACCACCACAACACACCAGACCCACCACCACAACACATCAGACCCACCACCACACCACACCAGACCCACCACCACAACACACCAGACACACCACCACAACACACCAGACCCACTACCACAACACATCAGACCCACCACCACACCCAGCACCACAACACACCAGACCCACCACCACAGAGCCTGTGCCCCCTGTCTACTCCACCCCATTACTCTATGCTAACAGCCCGCTGCCGGCCAGGATTACCTCCCCTGGCCACACTAATGACAGTCTGCTCTCACGTCTCCTGCCCAACATGAAGGAGACCCGCCATCCCTGGCTCACCACCTCCCCCATCCCTCTATTTGCAACACCATTTCCCATACTGAGCCTAAGGTAGTGCTCCAGCAAGACCCATTTTTTCCATTTGAAGACGCGCCCGCGAAACCAGGCCTTATTCCGTTGAGGACGAAGGGCTAAGTTTGCGACTCTAGAGAGGTTTCCCGGTGTTAGGTCATGTGTATTATATCACGGCAGGTGAAAGAGAGCCTTGTATCGCCATTGAATAAGAAGAAACAGGGCGTGTTTCGACCCACACGTTAGCTGAGCCTCTGGAGGGTGAGCACCGGGTCTCAAAATGCCTTAATAAATTAATGAAGATGTTTTCATTACCAATATTTACGACAGCAAATGATCCTTCTCAAGTTGCCGACTAAAATGTGTTGTCGAACGGCCGTCAAGCCTTCACCTCGCCTGCGCTTGTAATTAAGGCAGACTATAGTGTTATTATGAGTAAGGGGAAACATTTCGCGACACGAGGGGAGGCTCATAACTCAGTTGCTGGGAGACAGGCAAATTGCCCTTATGACAACAGCAGTTACGGTCTATGTGAACCTATTACGTCCCGATATTTTTTCCCCTTCTCAATCGAATAGCTGCCTAATTAAATACCTTCCCCGAGAAGGTGCTCCAAAACGCCTGGCAAAATTAAGAGCTGGTGAGAGGATCAAGACATTCGTTACGTCAGATGATTTACAAGTCAATTGACGCAACGCGTGACAAATTGATAGTGAGGTCTTCTCTGAAGACCTGCTGGCCCTTTACCAGCGTTCACCCTGAGACGAAGAGGGGTCTCCAATGACCCAACTTCCTGAAAGAGGCTTTAACGAACCCTTTCCCTAATACAGCAAGACCTAACACATATTAGCTACCTGAAAGGATGCCTTAACGACCATTCACTCAAGGTCGTTGAACCCCACTGCGAGACCTCATCCTAAAGCGGCGAGAGACTGTTCTTATTTGATCGCAGATGATCAAATTACTATGGCGTAAGTAATTTAATGAATCAGATTGATAACAGTCTTTTATAACCCATCGCTTCGTTAATGGAGAATTTTATATTTAGCCGACAAAAATGTATTTTATAAATACCCACATTATCCGAGACATCAGATTTCTGGGAAAAAAATATGGAGTGGCCAGTTGTGTTCACCCACGATCAGGTGGGAGACGCAGCATCACCTGAAGCTTGGTGGTCAGGTGGGTGATGCAGCATCACCTGAAGCTTGGTGGTCAGGTGGGAGACGCAGCATCACCTGAAGCTTGGTGGTCAGGTGGGAGATGCAGCATCACCTGAAGCTTGGTCAGGTGGGAGACGCAGCATCACCTGAAGCTTGGTGGTCAGGTGGGAGATGCAGCATCACCTGAAGCTTGGTGGTCAGGTGGGTGATGCAGCATCACCTGAAGCTTGGTCAGGTGGGAGATGCAGCATCACCTGAAGCTTGGTGGTCAGGTGGGTGATGCAGCATCACCTGAAGCTTGGTGGTCAGGTGGGAGATGCAGCATCACCTGAAGCTTGGTGGTCAGGTGGGAGATGCAGCATCACCTGAAGCTTGGTGGTCAGGTGGGTGATGCAGCATCACCTGAAGCTTGGTCAGGTGGGTGATGCAGCATCACCTGAAGCTTGGTGGTCAGGTGGGAGACGCAGCATCACCTGAAGCTTGGTCAGGTGGGAGATGCAGCATCACCTGAAGCTTGGTGGTCAGGTGGGTGATGCAGCATCACCTGAAGCTTGGTGGTCAGGTGGGAGATGCAGCATCACCTGAAGCTTGGTGGTCAGGTGGGTGATGCAGCATCACCTGAAGCTTGGTCAGGTGGGAGACGCAGCATCACCTGAAGCTTGGTGGTCAGGTGGGTGATGCAGCATCACCTGAAGCTTGGTCAGGTGGGAGACGCAGCATCACCTGAAGCTTGGTGGTCAGGTGGGAGATGCAGCATTACCTGAAGCTTGGTGGTCAGTTGGGAGACGCAGCATCACCTGAAGCTTGGTGGTCAGGTGGGAGATGCAGCATCACCTGAAGCTTGGTCAGGTGGGAGACGCAGCATCACCTGAAGCTTGGTGGTCAGGTGGGAGATGCAGCATCACCTGAAGCTTGGTGGTCAGGTGGGTGATGCAGCATCACCTGAAGCTTGGTCAGGTGGGAGATGCAGCATCACCTGAAGCTTGGTGGTCAGGTGGGTGATGCAGCATCACCTGAAGCTTGGTGGTCAGGTGGGAGATGCAGCATCACCTGAAGCTTGGTGGTCAGGTGGGAGATGCAGCATCACCTGAAGCTTGGTGGTCAGGTGGGTGATGCAGCATCACCTGAAGCTTGGTCAGGTGGGTGATGCAGCATCACCTGAAGCTTGGTGGTCAGGTGGGAGACGCAGCATCACCTGAAGCTTGGTCAGGTGGGAGATGCAGCATCACCTGAAGCTTGGTGGTCAGGTGGGTGATGCAGCATCACCTGAAGCTTGGTAAGGTGGGTGATGCAGCATCACCTGAAGCTTGGTGGTCAGGTGGGTGATGCAGCATCACCTGAAGCTTGGTCAGGTGGGTGATGCAGCATCACCTGAAGCTTGGTGGTCAGGTGGGTGATGCAGCATCACCTGAAGCTTGGTCAGGTGGGTGATGCAGCATCACCTGAAGCTTGGTGGTCAGGTGGGTGATGCAGCATCACCTGAAGCTTGGTCAGGTGGGTGATGCAGCATCACCTGAAGCTTGGTGGTCAGGTGGGTGATGCAGCATCACCTGAAGCTTGGTGGTCAGGTGGGTGATGCAGCATCACCTGAAGCTTGGTCAGGTAAGTGATGCAGCATCACCTGAAGCTTGGTGGTCAGGTGGGTGATGCAGCATCACCTGAAGCTTGGTGGTCAGGTGGGTGATGCAGCATCACCTGAAGCTTGGTATGGTGGGTGATGCAGCATCACCTGAAGCTTGGTGGTCAGGTGGGTGATGCAGCATCACCTGAAGCTTGGTGGTCAGGTGGGTGATGCAGCATCACCTGAAGCTTGGTCAGGTGGGTGATGCAGCATCACCTGAAGCTTGGTGGTCAGGTGGGTGATGCAGCATCACCTGAAGCTTGGTGGTCAGGTGGGTGATGCAGCATCACCTGAAGCTTGGTCAGGTGGGAGATGCAACATCACCTGAAGCTTGGTGGTCAGGTGGGAGATGCAGCATCACCTGAAGCTTGGTGGTCAGGTTGGAGATGCAGCATCACCTGAAGCTTGGTGGTCAGGTGGGAGACGCAGCATCACCTGAAGCTTGGTGGTCAGGTGGGACACTCAGCATCACCTGAAGCTTGGTCAGGTGGGAGACGCAGCATCACCTGAAGCTTGGTCAGGTGGGAGACGCAGCATCACCTGAAGCTTGGTCAGGTGGGAGATGCAGCATCACCTGAAGCTTGGTGGTCAGGTGGGAGATGCAGCATCACCTGAAGCTTGGTCAGGTGGGAGACGCAGCATCACCTGAAGCTTGGTCAGGTGGGAGATGCAGCATCACCTGAAGCTTGGTCAGGTGGTAGACGCAGCATCACCTGAAGCTTGGTCAGGTGGGAGATGCAGCATCACCTGAAGCTTGGTGGTCAGGTGGGAGATGCAGCATCACCTGAAGCTTGGTCAGGTGGGAGACGCAGCATCACCTGAAGCTTGGTCAGGTGGGAGACGCCGCATCACCTGAAGCTTGGTCAGGTGGGAGATGCAGCATCACCTGAAGCTTGGTCAGGTGGGAGACGCAGCATCACCTGAAGCTTGGTGGTCAGGTGGGAGATGCAGCATCACCTGAAGCTTGGTGGTCAGGTGGGAGATGCAGCATCACCTGAAGCTTGGTCAGGTGGGTGATGCAGCATCACCTGAAGCTTGGTCAGGTGGGAGACGCAGCATCACCTGAAGCTTGGTCAGGTGGGAGATGCAGCATCACCTGAAGCTTGGTCAGGTGGGAGATGCAGCATCACCTGAAGCTTGGTCAGGTGGGAGATGCAGCATCACCTGAAGCTTGGTCAGGTGGGAGATGCAGCATCACCTGAAGCTTGGTCAGGTGGGAGATGCAGCATCACCTGAAGCTTGGTGGTCAGGTGGGTGATGCAGCATCACCTGAAGCTTGGTCAGGTGGGAGATGCAGCATCACCTGAAGCTTGGTGGTCAGGTGGGAGATGCAGCATCACCTGAAGCTTGGTGGTCAGGTGGGAGATGCAGCATCACCTGAAGCTTGGTGGTCAGGTGGGAGATGCAGCATCACCTGAAGCTTGGTCAGGTGGGAGATGCAGCATCACCTGAAGCTTGGTCAGGTGGGAGATGCAGCATCACCTGAAGCTTGGTGGTCAGGTGGGAGATGCAGCATCACCTGAAGCTTGGTGGTCAGGTGGGAGATACAGCATCACCTGAAGCTTGGTGGTCAGGTGGGAGACGCAGCATCACCTGAAGCTTGGTCAGGTGGGAGACGCAGCATCACCTGAAGCTTGGTCAGGTGGGAGACGCAGCATCACCTGAAGCTTGGTCAGGTGGGAGATGCAGCATCACCTGAAGCTTGGTCAGGTGGGAGACGCAGCATCACCTGAAGCTTGGTCAGGTGGGAGGTGCAGCATCACCTGAAGCTTGGTCAGGTGGGAGATGCAGCATCATCTGAAGCTCGGTGGTCAGGTGGGTGATGCAGCATCACCTGAAGCTTGGTCAGGTGGGAGACGCAGCATCACCTGAAGCTTGGTGGTCAGGTGGGAGATGCAGCATCAACTGAAGCTTGGTCAGGTGGGAGACGCAGCATCACCTGAAGCTTGGTGGTCAGGTGGGAGATGCAGCATCACCTGAAGCTTGGTCAGGTGGGAGATGCAGCATCACCTGAAGCTTGGTCAGGTGGGAGACGCAGCATCACCTGAAGCTTGGTGGTCAGGTGGGAGATGCAGCATCACCTGAAGCTTGGTCAGGTGGGAGACGCAGCATCACCTGAAGCTTGGTCAGGTGGGAGATGCAGCATCACCTGAAGCTTGGTCAGGTGGGAGATGCAGCATCACCTGAAGCTTGGTCAGGTGGGAGATGCAGCATCACCTGAAGCTTGGTCAGGTGGGAGATGCAGCATCACCTGAAGCTTGGTCCGGTGGGAGATGCAGCATCACCTGAAGCTTGGTGGTCAGGTGGGTGATGCAGCATCACCTGAAGCTTGGTCAGGTGGGAGACGCAGCATCACCTGAAGCTTGGTCAGGTGGGAGATGCAGCATCACCTGAAGCTTGGTCAGGTGGGAGATGCAGCATCACCTGAAGCTTGGTCAGGTGGGAGATGCAGCATCACCTGAAGCTTGGTGGTCAGGTGGGAGATGCAGCATCACCTGAAGCTTGGTGGTCAGGTGGGTGATGCAGCATCACCTGAAGCTTGGTGGTCAGGTGGGAGACGCAGCATCACCTGAAGCTTGGTGGTCAGGTGGGAGACGCGCAGCATCACCTGAAGCTTGGTGGTCAGGTGGGAGACGCAGCATCACCTGAAGCTTGGTCAGGTGGGAGATGCAGCATCACCTGAAGCTTGGTGGTCAGGTGGGAGACGCAGCATCACCTGAAGCTTGGTCAGGTGGGAGATGCAGCATCACCTGAAGCTTGGTGGTCAGTGGGAGATGCAGCATCACCTGAAGCTTGGTCAGGTGGGAGACGCAGCATCACCTGAAGCTTGGTCAGGTGGGAGACGCAGCATCACCTGAAGCTTGGTCAGGTGGGAGACGCAGCATCACCTGAAGCTTGGTCAGGTGGGAGATGCAGCATCACCTGAAGCTTGGTGGTCAGGTGGGAGATGCAGCATCACCTGAAGCTTGGTCAGGTGGGAGACGCAGCATCACCTGAAGCTTGGTCAGGTGGGAGACGCAGCATCACCTGAAGCTTGGTCAGGTGGGAGATGCAGCATCACCTGAAGCTTGGTCAGGTAGGAGACGCAGCATCACCTGAAGCTTGGTGGTCAGGTGGGAGATGCAGCATCACCTGAAGCTTGGTGGTCAGGTGGGAGATGCAGCATCACCTGAAGCTTGGTCAGGTGGGTGATGCAGCATCACCTGAAGCTTGGTCAGGTGGGAGACGCAGCATCACCTGAAGCTTGGTCAGGTGGGAGATGCAGCATCACCTGAAGCTTGGTCAGGTGGGAGATGCAGCATCACCTGAAGCTTGGTCAGGTGGGAGATGCAGCATCACCTGAAGCTTGGTCAGGTGGGAGATGCAGCATCACCTGAAGCTTGGTCAGGTGGGAGATGCAGCATCACCTGAAGCTTGGTAGTCAGGTGGGTGATGCAGCATCACCTGAAGCTTGGTCAGGTGGGAGATGCAGCATCACCTGAAGCTTGGTGGTCAGGTGGGAGATGCAGCATCACCTGAAGCTTGGTGGTCAGGTGGGAGATGCAGCATCACCTGAAGCTTGGTGGTCAGGTGGGAGATGCAGCATCACCTGAAGCTTGGTCAGGTGGGAGATGCAGCATCACCTGAAGCTTGGTCAAGTGGGAGATGCAGCATCACCTGAAGCTTGGTGGTCAGGTGGGAGGTGCAGCATCACCTGAAGCCTGGTGGTCAGGTGGGAGATGCAGCATCACCTGAAGCTTGGTGGTCAGGTGGGAGACGCAGCATCACCTGAAGCTTGGTCAGGTGGGAGACGCAGCATCACCTGAAGCTTGGTCAGGTGGGAGACGCAGCATCACCTGAAGCTTGGTCAGGTGGGAGATGCAGCATCACCTGAAGCTTGGTCAGGTGGGAGACGCAGCATCACCTGAAGCTTGGTCAGGTGGGAGATGCAGCATCACCTGAAGCTTGGTCAGGTGGGAGATGCAGCATCACCTGAAGCTCGGTGGTCAGGTGGGTGATGCAGCATCACCTGAAGCTTGGTCAGGTGGGAGACGCAGCATCACCTGAAGCTTGGTGGTCAGGTGGGAGATGCAGCATCAACTGAAGCTTGGTCAGGTGGGTGATGCAGCATCACCTGAAGCTTGGTGGTCAGGTGGGTGATGCAGCATCACCTGAAGCTTGGTGGTCAGGTGGGTGATGCAGCATCACCTGAAGCTTGGTCAGGTGGGTGATGCAGCATCACCTGAAGCTTGGTGGTCAGGTGGGAGATGCAGCATCACCTGAAGCTTGGTCAGGTGGGAGACGCAGCATCACCTGAAGCTTGGTGGTCAGGTGGGAGATGCAGCATCACCTGAAGCTTGGTCAGGTGGGAGATGCAGCATCACCTGAAGCTTGGTCAGATGGGAGATGCAGCATCACCTGAAGCTTGGTCAGGTGGGAGATGCAGCATCACCTGAAGCTTGGTCAGGTGGGAGATGCAGCATCACCTGAAGCTTGGTGGTCAGGTGGGTGATGCAGCATCACCTGAAGCTTGGTCAGGTGGGAGATGCAGCATCACCTGAAGCTTGGTGGTCAGGTGGGAGATGCAGCATCACCTGAAGCTTGGTGGTCAGGTGGGAGATGCAGCATCACCTGAAGCTTGGTGGTCAGGTGGGAGATGCAGCATCACCTGAAGCTTGGTCAGGTGGGAGATGCAGCATCACCTGAAGCTTGGTCAGGTGGGAGATGCAGCATCACCTGAAGCTTGGTGGTCAGGTGGGAGATGCAGCATCACCTGAAGCTTGGTGGTCAGATGGGAGATGCAGCATCACCTGAAGCTTGGTGGTCAGGTGGGAGACGCAGCATCACCTGAAGCTTGGTCAGGTGGGAGACGCAGCATCACCTGAAGCTTGGTCAGGTGGGAGACGCAGCATCACCTGAAGCTTGGTCAGGTGGGAGATGCAGCATCACCTGAAGCTTGGTCAGGTGGGAGACGCAGCATCACCTGAAGCTTGGTCAGGTGGGAGATGCAGCATCACCTGAAGCTTGGTCAGGTGGGAGATGCAGCATCACCTGAAGCTCGGTGGTCAGGTGGGTGATGCAGCATCACCTTAAGCTTGGTCAGGTGGGAGACGCAGCATCACCTGAAGCTTGGTGGTCAGGTGGGAGATGCAGCATCACCTGAAGCTTGGTCAGGTGGGAGACGCAGCATCACCTGAAGCTTGGTGGTCAGGTGGGAGATGCAGCATCACCTGAAGCTTGGTCAGGTGGGAGATGCAGCATCACCTGAAGCTTGGTGGTCAGGTGGGAGATGCAGCATCACCTGAAGCTTGGTGGTCAGGTGGGATATGCAGCATCACCTGAAGCTTGGTGGTCAGGTGGGAGACGCAGCATCACCTGGAGCATCCCCAAGGGGAGAATAATAATTATCTCTGACGACACAAATGTCCACAAACAGCCCGCATTATCAATAAAAAATGAGAAAGGAAATTTCGACTGACCCTTGGAAATCAGTCATGTGAGTACCTGTAAAAACGTCTGTTTCCCTCTCGTACTTTATAGACGCTTCTCACTTGACGCAGATAAAGCCTCGCTGGATGCCTTTCGGACCTTGCCCGGGCAGCAGGCATGGACTCGGGGAGATGTTGAACTTTAGAGGGAATAACTGAGTCGAGTTTTGACGGTTGCCTACGTACAGGCGCGTGCGCGCGTACTCCGTCCCTTCACGCACCTCTACACACTCCTGCGTGTGCTCGAACACACGTGAACACACATACACACACACCCTCAAAGAATGATAGGGAAGTGTGCAAAGATATCAGTTACATTTTCTAGGAATATTTTAAGCCAGAATCAGAGTTGCCGCCAGATCTATGACTTCTGACAGAACATGAATTACCAGAAAATATAAACATCGAGACAGAAGTGACGTTACAGGAAGAAACACACAATTATAGGAGCTGTATATGATCAAAGCCACAGTTCCTAACGAGATCTCATCATGGGTGCTAGAAGAGGCAGCTGCAGCATTGTGTGGGCCCCTTGCTATAGTCTTCAACTCCTCACTTGAAATGAAGGAACTTCATGACATTAGAAAGTGGCAAATGTGGTGCCAATATATATATACATATATATATACATATATATATATATATATATATATATATATACTTTGTTGTATACTTGACTCTCGTGTTTAGGAGAGTTGTGCCTTAAGCATAGACACTGTGTCTTCCCATATTAACAGGGACTTGATGAAATTAACGTCTAAATGACCCCTCACTTGCTCTAGTGCTCTTGGGAGGTGGTGATCTTTGTGGTATTTAAATACTCCGAAATTACCATCTCTTTTAAGGGTCTGAGCAGGTGGTGGAGAGGGTTAAGGCGTACCTGTTATGCCAGTTGCTGGAAGGCTTCTGTGCTGGCTAGGGTTCGAGTCTCCTGGTGGGAAAGTGTTCTAAAG
This sequence comes from Procambarus clarkii, assembly GCF_040958095.1. Lineage (NCBI taxonomy): Eukaryota > Metazoa > Arthropoda > Malacostraca > Decapoda > Cambaridae > Procambarus > Procambarus clarkii. The sequence goes on along the minus strand of NW_027189158.1, from coordinate 888,151 downwards.
TTATATATATATATATATATATATATATATATATATATATATACATATATATATATATATATATATATATATATATATATATATATATATATATATATATATATATATATATATATATATATACATATATATATATATATATATATATATATATATATATATATATATATATATATATATATATATATATATATATCAGAAAGGAGAAAAACGAACCACGAGCCCACAGACCGATATCGTTAAAAAGTATTTCCTCCAAAATATAGTCTAATTAAATTTAGTTAATTAAATTTAGTCCAATTAAATTTAGAGTCGAATTAAATTTAGAGTCGAATTAAATTTAGAGTCGAATTAAATTTAGAGTCGAATTAAATTTAGAGTCGAATTAAATTTAGAGTCGAATTAAATTTAGAGTTTAATTAAATTTAGAGTCTAATTAAATTTAGAGTCTAATTAAATTTAGAGTCTAATTAAATTTAGAGTAATTAAATTTAGAGTAATTAAATTTAGAGTCTAATTAAATTTAGAGTCTAATTAAATTTAGAGTCTAATTAAATTTAGAGTCTAATTAAATTTAGAGTCTAATTAAATTTAGAGTCTAATTAAATTTAGAGTCTAATTAAATTTAGAGTCTAATTAAATTCAGAGTCTAATTAATTTCAGAGTCTAATTAAATTCAGAGTCTAATTAAATTCAGAGTCTAATTCAATTCAGAGTCCAATTAAATTCAGAGTCCAATTAAATTCAGAGTCCAATTAAATTCAGAGTCCAATTAAATTCAGAGTCCAATTAAATTCAGAGTAATTAAATTTAGAGTAATTAAATTTAGAGTCTAATTAAATTTAGACTCTAATTAAATTTAGAGTAATTAAATTTAGAGTCTGATTTATATGTTCGAAATGTCTTCCAGAATATTTATTTCCTATTTATATCCACCACCTTCCCCATCCAGAATAGTTAAAGGATGACTCAACAAGTATAACAAGGCTGGAAGGCACGGCATATGACCTCGCCGTCCAGTGGACACGGATAGGCAAGTACGCGCACGTATAAGCTTAAAAGAAGCGTACCTAATTCATTAGATCAAAGAGCATTCAGATGGCTTCTTATCCGACTGGCAAATGTAATAATTTTAGCTTTCTGGATATTATAGCAGAGAACACGATCAACAGCGTTCTCACTCTGGCCTGATGGGTTAGCAGACACCCAGCCTGGCGGATGCCCTCCAGCCTGGCGGATGCCCCTCCAGCCTGGTGGATGCCCCTCCAGCCTGGTGGATGCCTCCCCAGCCTGGTGGATCATCCCACCATCATACACTACCAGCTAACAAGAATAATATCCTTAAGCGATATCCACCCAACAGCGTTTCAGGCCAGGCCAGAGCATCCCTGTGTGAGGCTCCCACTCGGCATTAATTTAAATTGGTAATGAAGAAATAGATTTATTATTGCCGAGCAGAAAGTTTGAAATAAATCATGACGGAAAGCCGAGCACACGTTGCAGTGAGAGGCAGCACCAGGGAACAAAGGAACTTGAAGTCATTGCAGTTTGCTTGTTAACCGCAACATCTAGGCTCATTACGTCCTTTCTCTCACACACACACACACACACACACACACACACACACACACACACACACACACACACACACACACACACACACACACACACACACACACACACACACACACACACACACACATCCAAGCTATAGCAAGCTAACCTATCCAAGGATGGGAGTGGAGGGGAAAAGACTGAATTACCGAAGAGGAAAATATGACGAGATGAGGAACTTCCTAATGGGAATACCATGGGAAACAGAACTTAGAGACAAGAATGTGCAGGTCATGATGGATATTGTCACCCAAAAGTGCCAGGAAGCTGCAGACAGGTTTATCCCCGTCCAAAAGGAGAAAAACGAAAAACAACAGAAAAACCCATGGTTCAACCAGGAATGTAAGGTAGCGAAACAACTGAGTAAAAGAACATGGAGAAACTACAGAAATAACAGAACACCAGAGAGCAGGGAGAGGTACCAGAGGGCCAGAAATGAGTACATCAGAGTGAGGAGGGAAGCAGAGAGACAGTTTGAAAATGACATCGCGAGTAAAGCCAAGACCCAACCAAAGCTGCTCCACAGCCATATCAGGAGGAAAACAGCAGTGAAGGAACAAGTGATGAAGCTGCGGAAAGGGGAGAACAGATACACAGAGAATGACAAGGAGGTGTGTGAAGAACTCAACAAGAGATTCCAGGAGGTCTTCACAATAGAACAAGGAGAAGCCCCTGCACTAAATGAGGAGGCGGCAACCTTGGAAACCTTGGAGGAATTTGACCTCACCAGTGATGAGGTCAAAAGGTGTCTGCTGGAGCTAGATGTGACAAAGGCTGTTGGGCCTGATAGAATCTCACCATGGATACTAAAGGAAGGTGCAGAAGCACTAAGTGTGCCACTCTCTATGGTGTATAACAGGTCACTGGAAACAGGAGACTTACCAGAAAGTTGGAAGACAGCTAACGTGGTCCCAATATACAAAAAGGGTGACAGGCAAGAGGCACTGAATTACAGGCCAGTTTCCTTAACTTGTATACCATGCAAGGTGCTGGAGAAGATCGTGAGGAAAAGGCTCGTAGAGCATCTGGAGGGAAATAACTTTGTAACGCACCACCAACATGGGTTCAGAGATGGTAAATCGTGCCTCACAGGGTTAATAGAATTTTATGACCAGGCAACGAAAATTAGGCAGGAAAGAGAAGGGTGGGCCGACTGCATTTTCCTGGATTGCCAAAAAGCCTTCGACACAGTACCCCATAAAAGGCTGTTAAAAAAGTTGGAGCAACAGGCAGGAGTAAAAGGGAAGGTGCTCCAGTGGATAAGGGAGTACTTAAGCAACAGGAAACAGCGAGTAACGGTGAGGGGGAAGACATCAGAGTGGCGAGATGTCACCAGCGGAGTCCCACAGGGCTCAGTACTTGGACCCATCCTGTTTCTAATATATGTGAACGATCTTCCAGAGGGTATAGACTCATTCCTCTCGATGTTTGCTGATGATGCAAAAATTATGAGAAGAATCAAGACGGATGAAGATAGACAGAGACTACAGGATGACCTGGATAAACTGGAGGAATGGTCTAGAAAATGGCTGCTGAAGTTCAACTCTGGAAAGTGTAAGGTGATGAAATTAGGCGAAGGGAGCAGGAGGCTGAACACAAGGTATCATCTGGGAGGGGAAATCCTGCAAGAATCAAATAGAGAGAAGGATCTGGGGGTTGATATCACACCGAACCTGTCCCCAGAGGCCCACATCAAAAGAATATCATCAGCGGCATATGCTAGACTGGCCAACATAAGAACTGCCTTCAGAAACTTGTGTAAGGAATCTTTCAGAACCCTGTATACCACTTATGTAAGACCAATCCTGGAGTATGCAGCTCCAGCCTGGAGTCCATACCTAGTTAAACACAAGACAAAGTTAGAGAAGATTCAGCGGTATGCCACCAGGCTCGTCCCGGAACTGAGAGGATTGAGCTACGAGGAAAGGCTAAAGGAGCTGAACCTCACATCCCTGGAAAACAGAAGAGTAAGGGGAGACATGATAACCACCTACAAAATTCTCAGGGGAATTGACAGGGTGGACAAAGACAAACTCTTCAGCACGGGTGGGACACGAACAAGGGGACACAGGTGGAAACTTAGTACCCAGATGAGCCACAGAGACGTTAGAAAGAATTTTTTCAGTGTCAGAGTAGTTAATAAATGGAATGCACTAGGAAGTGATGTGGTGGAGGCTGACTCCATACACAGTTTCAAATGTAGGTATGATAGAGCCCAGTAGGCTCAGGAATCTGTACACCAGTTGATTGACAGTTGAGAGGCGGGACCAAAGAGCCAAAGCTCAACCCCCGCAAGCACAATTAGGTGAGTACACACACACACACACACTCACACACACACACACACACACACACACACACACACTCACACACACACACACACACACACACACACACACACACACACACACACACACACACACACACACACACTCACACAGTCCAAGATATGATGGACCTAGTCATACAGAAATGCCAGGAGGCCGAAGAGAGATTTATACCAACAGTAAAGGGAATAAATAAAAAGGAATATAATAACCCATGGTTTAATAGACAGTGTCAGGAAGCAAAAATGGCCAGCAGGCGGGAGTGGAGGAAGTACAGAAGACAAAGGACAGAGGACAACAGGATCAGATACAACAGAGCTAGGAACGATTACATTAACATAAGACGAACATCGGAAAGGGACTATGAGAATGATATTGCAATCAAAGCGAAAAAACAACCTAAGTTACTACACAGTCATATAAGAAGAAAAATGTCGGTGAACGACCAAGTGACAAGACTAAGGAAGACAGAGGGGGCATATACTGAAAGTGACAAGGTAATCTGCGAGGCACTGAATGCCAGTTTCCATGGAGTGTTCACTACCGAGCCTGAGCAGCTCCCATTGTTGGAAGGGGTTACCCTAGATGAAAGACTATCAGATATAGAGGTGACAGCAGAGGAGGTAATGAAACAGTTGACAACTTTAGATGCAACTAAAGCAGTTGGACCAGACAAAGTATCACCGTGGATACTAAAAGAAGCAGCGCAGGCCCTCAGCGTGCCTCTGGCAATGATCTTTAATGAGTCACTTATGTCGGGAGAATTGCCCAGTTGCTGGAAGAAGGCAAATGTCGTGCCGATCTTCAAGAAAGGTGATAGGGAGGAGGCACTTAACTATAGACCTGTATCACTGACAAGCATCCCCTGTAAAATACAGGAAAATATATTTAGGCTACGACTGGTTGCACACCTGGAGAACATTAGGTTTGTGAACAAACATCAACATGGGTTCTAGACAGGGAAATCGTGCCTAACAAACCTTCTGGAATTCTATGATAAAATAACGAGGATAAGACAGGACAGAGAAGGTTGGGCAGACTGCATATTTCTGGACTGCCAAAAAGCCTTTGATACAGTACCGCACATAAGACTGCTGTTCAAGCTCGAGAGGCAGGCGGGGGTGGGGGGAAAGGTCCTAGCATGGATAAGGAACTACCTAACAGGAAGGAGCCAAAGAGTTACGGTAAGGGGCGAGAAGTCGGACTGGCGAACAGTAACAAGTGGAGTACCACAAGGATCGGTGCTGAGACCAATTCTATTTCTTGTATATGTTAACGACATGTTTACAGGCGTAGGGTCCTACATGTCGATGTTTGCGGATGACGCAAAGTTGATGAGAAGAGTTGTGACAGATGAGGATTGCAGGATCCTCCAAGAGGACCTGAACTGGTTGAAGAGAAGGTCAGAGAAATGGCTACTGGAATTCAGCACGAGCAAATGTAAAGTTATGGAAATGGAACTAGGAGATAGGAGACCAAAGGGGCAGTACACAATGAAGGGAAACAGCCTACCTGTGACGACGCGCGAAAGAGACCTGGGTGTGGACGTAACACCTAATCTATCTCCTGAGGCACATATAAATAGGATAACGACAGCAGCGTACTCTACACTGGCAAAAGTTAGAACATCATTCAGAAACCTAAGTAAGGAGGCATTTAGGACGCTTTACACTGCCTACGTGAGGCCAGTCTTAGAGTATGCCGCCTCATCATGGAGTCCCCATCTGAAGAAGCATATCATGAAACTGGAAAAGGTTCAGAGGTTTGCAACGAGACTCGTCCCAGAGCTACGAGGGATGGGGTATGAGGAGCGCCTGAGGGAACTGTGCCTTACGACACTAAAAAGAAGAAGGGAGAGGGGTGGACATGATAGGAACGTATAAAATACTCAGAGGGATTGACAGAGTGGACATAGACGAAATGTTCACACGGAATAGTAACAGAACGAGGGGACATGGATGGAAACTTGAAACTCAGATGAGTCACAGAGATGTTAGAAAGTTTTCTTTTAGCGTGAGAGTAGTGGGAAAATGAAATGCACTTCAGGAACAGGTTGTGGAAGCAAATACTATTCATAATTTTAAAACCAGGTATGATAGGGAAATGGGACAGGAATCATTGCTGTAAACAACCGATGCTCGAAAGGCGGGATCCAAGAGTCAATGCTCGATCCTGCAGACACAACTAGGTGAGTACAACTAGGTGAGTACACACACTCTCCTCGATGACTTAAGTATATATATATATTTATATATATAATAATTTACTTGTTTAGTTTGAATAATACTTTTAGTCCACTACTTTCAGAGGTCAAAGTCTTCAAGACAATTTTGAAGAAAAAAAATAATTATATATATATATATAAATATATATATATATATATATATATATATATATATATATATATATATATATATATATATATATATATATATATATATATCTTCACGGTGTGTTAATATATGGTGGTCATAAAACTGTGAAGTTATACTCAACAGTGTGATGCCAGTTTATGCTAAATCAAGCAGCCAAAGTGCACTATATAATTATGTTTATATTAAATACTGCAGCGAATGATTGCACTATGATGCAAGCTTATGTTGCATAAAGCAGGAGAAGCATAATATATGTTGCAAGCTTACGCTAAATAGAGCTTCCAGATCTTTATCAGCGAATTAAAGACACTTGTGATTCTGATTGATGTGGGCTAATGTTTTGGGTGGAGTTCGTGCGGGGAACTCCCTTACATTGGCTGAAGAAAGACGGGAGTTGGTGAGAGGGAGAAGGCAATAGAAAAAAAAGGGAGAGAGAGAGAGAGAGAGAGAAACAGAGTGATCAAAGACAAAACAAAACATCCCAGATTATGTATACCATATCTGTTCTGTGACTTACTTCCATGTCTCGTTTGTTCTGATCGCTTTCCTCTCATTGCCATCAGTAGACACATTAACGTGCATCTGCATATTTAAAAGTGGTTTACAACCACCAAATTCAGGCGAATCACAAAGGCGCCAAGGAACAAAAAAGCAGCAGGTCCGGCTCTAAATAATGTCAAGGTCTCGATGCCTGTAATTCACACACTCTCACTCTTAAACACTGTCTCGGTTAATTTTCAATAAATTTATAAATAATATGAGATTATATGAGTCAGCAGCGAACCATTGCTCGTGAAGACGTTCCGGGCGGCTGCTTCCGTTATGCTGACACAATCATGGCAGCATGATACCACCCCCCACACCTTGTAACACAATCATGGCAGCATGATACCACCCCCTACACCTTGTAACACAATCATGGCAGCATGATACCACCCCCCACACCTTGTAGCACAATCATGGCAGCATGGTACCACCCCCACACCTTGTAGCACAATCATGGCAGCATGATACCACCCCCACACCTTGTAGCACAATCATGGCAGCATGATACCACCCCCACACCTTGTAACACAATCATGGCAGCAAGATACCACCCCCACACCTTGTAACACAATCATGGCAGCATGATACCACCCCCACACCTTGTAACACAATCATGGCAGCATGATACCACCCCCACACCTTGTAACACAATCATGGCAGCATCATACCACCCCCACACCTTGTAACACAATCATGGCAGCATGATACCACCCCCCACACCTTGTAACACAATCATGGCAGCATGATACCACCCCCACACCTTGTAACACAATCATGGCAGCATGATACCACCCCCACACCTTGTAACACAATCATGGCAGCATGATACCACCCCCACACCTTGTAACACAATCATGGCAGCATGATACCACCCCCACACCTTGTAACACAATCATGGCAGCATGATACCACCCCCACACCTTGTAACACAATCATGGCAGCATGATACCACCCCCCACACCTTGTAACACAATCATGGCAGCATGATACCACCCCCACACCTTGTAACACAATCATGGCAGCATGATACCACCCCCACACCTTGTAACACAATCATGGCAGCATGATACCACCCCCACACCTTGTAACACAATCATGGCAGCATGATACCACCCCCACACCTTGTAACACAATCATGGCAGCATGATACCACCCCCACACCTTGTAACACAATCATGGCAGCATGATACCACCCCCACACCTTGTAACACAATCATGGCAGCATGATACCACCCCCACACCTTGTAACACAATCATGGCAGCATGATACCACCCCCACACCTTGTAACACAATCATGGCAGCATGATACCACCCCCCACACCTTGTAACACAATCATGGCAGCATGATACCACCCCCACACCTTGTAACACAATCATGGCAGCATGATACCACCCCCACACCTTGTAACACAATCATGGCAGCATCATACCACCCCCACACCTTGTAACACAATCATGGCAGCATGATACCACCCCCCCCCACACCTTGTAACACAATCATGGCAGCATGATACCACCCCCACACCGTGCAACACAATCATGGCAGCATGATACCACCCCCACACCTTGTAACACAATCATGGCAGCATGATACCACCCCCACACCTTGTAACACAATCATGGCAGCATGATACCACCCCCACACCTTGTAACACAATCATGGCAGCATGATACCACCCCCACACCTTGTAACACAATCATGGCAGCATGATACCACCCCCCCACACCTTGTAACACAATCATGGTAGCATGATACCACCCCCCCACACCTTGTAACACAATCATGGTAGCATGATACCACCCCCACACCTTGTAACACAATCATGGCAGCATGATACCACCCCCACACCTTGTAACACAATCATGGCAGCATGATACCACCCCCCACACCTTGTAACACAATCATGGCAGCATGATACCACCCCCACACCTTGTAACACAATCATGGCAGCATGATACCACCCCCCACACCTTGTAACACAATCATGGCAGCATGATACCACCCCCACACCTTGTAACACAATCATGGAAGCATGATACCACCCCCACACCTTGTAACACAATCATGGCAGCATGATACCACCCCCACACCTTGTAACACAATCATGGCAGCATCATACCACCCCCACACCTTGTAACACAATCATGGCAGCATGATACCACCCCCACACCTTGTAACACAATTATGGCAGCATGATACCACCCCCACACCTTGTAACACAATCATGGCAGCATGATACCACCCCCACACCTTGTAACACAATCATGGCAGCATGATACCACCCCCCACACCTTGTAACACAATCATGGCAGCATGATACCACCCCCCACACCTTGTAACACAATCATGGCAGCATGATACCACCCCCACACCTTGTAACACAATCATGGCAGCATGATACCACCCCCACACCTTGTAACACAATCATGGCAGCATGATACCACCCCCACACCTTGTAACACAATCATGGCAGCATGATACCACCCCCACACCTTGTAACACAATCATGGGAGCCAGACATCACCCCCGCACCATGTAACACAATCATGGCAGCCAGACATCACCCCCACACCTTGTAACACAATCATGGCAGCCAGACATCACCCCCGCACCATGCAATACAATCATAGCAGCATGATACCACCCCCACACCTTGTAACACAATCATGGCAGCCAGACATCACCCCCGCACCATGTAACACAATCATGGCAGCCAGACATCACCCCCACACCTTGTAACACAATCATGGCAGCCAGACATCACCCCCGCACCATGCAATACAATCATGGCAGCATGATACCACCCCCACACCTTGTAACACAATCATGGAAGCCAGACATCACCCCCGCACCATGTAACACAATCATGGCAGCCAGACATCACCCCCACACCTTGTAACACAATCATGGCAGCCAGACATCACCCCCGCACCATGCAATACAATCATGGCAGCATGATACCACCCCCACACCTTGTAACACAATCATGGGAGCCAGACATCACCCCCACACCTTGTAACACAATCATGGCAGCCAGACATCACCCCCGCACCATGCAATACAATCATAGCAGCATGATACCACCCCCACACCTTGTAACACAATCATGGCAGCCAGACATCACCCCCGCACCATGTAACACAATCATGGCAGCCAGACATCACCCCCACACCTTGTAACACAATCATGGCAGCCAGACATCACCCCCGCACCATGCAATACAATCATGGCAGCATGATACCACCCCCACACCTTGTAACACAATCATGGAAGCCAGACATCACCCCCGCACCATGTAACACAATCATGGGAGCCAGATATCACCCCCACACCTTGTAACACAATCATGGCAGCCAGACATCACCCCCGCACCATGCAATACAATCATGGCAGCATGATACAACCCCCACACCTTGTAACACAATCATGGGAGCCAGACATCACCCCCCACACCTTGTAACACAATCATGGCAGCCAGACATCACCCCCGCACCATGCAATACAATCATGGCAGCATGATACCACCCACCACACCTTGTAACACAATCATGGCAGCATGATACCACCCACCACACCCTGTAACACAATCATGGCAGCATGATACCACCCACCACACCCTGTAACACAATCATGGCAGCATGATACCACCCCCACACCTTGCAACACAATCACGGCAGCATGATACCACCCCCACACCTTGCAACACAATCACGGCCGCATGATACCACCCCCACACCTTGTAACACAATCATGGGAGCCAGACATCACCCCCACACCTTGTAACACAATCATGGCAGCATGATACCACCCCCCACACCTTGTAACACAATCATGGCAGCATGATACCACCCCCACACCTTGTAACACAATCATGGCAGCATGATACCACCCCCACACCTTGTAACACAATCATGGCAGCATCATACCACCCCCACACCTTGTAACACAATCATGGCAGCATGATACCACCCCCCCCACACCTTGTAACACAATCATGGCAGCATGATACCACCCCCACACCGTGCAACACAATCATGGCAGCATGATACCACCCCCACACCTTGTAACACAATCATGGCAGCATGATACCACCCCCACACCTTGTAACACAATCATGGCAGCATGATACCACCCCCACACCTTGTAACACAATCATGGCAGCATGATACCACCCCCACACCTTGTAACACAATCATGGCAGCATGATACCACCCCCACACCTTGTAACACAATCATGGCAGCATGATACCACCCCCCACACCTTGTAACACAATCATGGCAGCATGATACCACCCCCACACCTTGTAACACAATCATGGCAGCATGATACCACCCCCCACACCTTGTAACACAATCATGGCAGCATGATACCACCCCCACACCTTGTAACACAATCATGGCAGCATGATACCACCCCCACACCTTGTAACACAATCATGGCAGCATGATACCACCCCCACACCTTGTAACACAATCATGGCAGCATGATACCACCCCCACACCTTATAACACAATCATAGCAGCATGATACCACCCCCACACCTTGTAACACAATTATGGCAGCATGATACCACCCCCACACCTTGTAACACAATCATGGCAGCATGATACCACCCCCACACCTTGTAACACAATCATGGCAGCATGATACCACCCCCACACCTTGTAACACAATCATGGCAGCATGATACCACCCCCCACACCTTGTAACACAATCATGGCAGCATGATACCACCCCCACACCTTGTAACACAATCATGGCAGCATGATACCACCCCCACACCTTGTAACACAATCATGGCTGCATGATACCACCCCCCACACCTTGTAACACAATCATGGCAGCATGATACCACCCCCACACCTTGTAACACAATCATGGGAGCCAGACATCACCCCCGCACCATGTAACACAATCATGGCAGCCAGACATCACCCCCACACCTTGTAACACAATCATGGCAGCCAGACATCACCCCCGCACCATGCAATACAATCACAGCACCATGATACCACCCCCACACCTTGTAACACAATCATGGCAGCCAGACATCACCCCCGCACCATGTAACACAATCATGGCAGCCAGACATCACCCCCACACCTTGTAACACAATCATGGCAGCCAGACATCACCCCCGCACCATGCAATACAATCATGGCAGCATGATACCACCCCCACACCTTGTAACACAATCATGGAAGCCAGACATCACCCCCGCACCATGTAACACAATCATGGCAGCCAGACATCACCCCCACACCTTGTAACACAATCATGGCAGCCAGACATCACCCCCGCACCATGCAATACAATCATGGCAGCATGATACCACCCCCACACCTTGTAACACAATCATGGGAGCCAGACATCACCCCCACACCTTGTAACACAATCATGGCAGCCAGACATCACCCCCGCACCATGCAATACAATCATAGCTGCATGATACCACCCCCACACCTTGTAACACAATCATGGCAGCCAGACATCACCCCCGCACCATGTAACACAATCATGGCAGCCAGACATCACCCCCACACCTTGTAACACAATCATGGCAGCCAGACATCACCCCCGCACCATGCACAACAATCATGGCAGCATGATACCACCCCCACACCTTGTAACACAATCATGGAAGCCAGACATCACCCCCGCACCATGTAACACAATCATGGGAGCCAGACATCACCCCCACACCTTGTAACACAATCATGGCTGCCAGACATCACCCCCCACCATGCAATACAATCATGGCAGCATGATACAACCCCCACACCTTGTAACACAATCATGGGAGCCAGACATCACCCCCACACCTTGTAACACAATCATGGCAGCCAGACATCACCCCCGCACCATGCAATACAATCATGGCAGCATGATACCACCCACCTCACCTTGTAACACAATCATGGCAGCATGATACTACCCACCACACCCTGTAACACAATCATCGCAGCATGATACCACCCACCACACCCTGTAACACAATCATGGCAGCATGATACCACCCCAACACCTTGCAACACAATCACGGCAGCATGATACCACCCCCACACCTTGCAACACAATCACGGCCGCATGATACCACCCCCACACCTTGTAACACAATCATGGCAGCATGATACCACCCACCACACCCTGTAACACAATCATGGCAGCATGATACCACCCCCACACCTTGTAACACAATCATGGCAGCCAGACATCACACCCACACCTTGCAACACAATCATGGCAGCATGATACCACCCCCACACCTTGTAACACAATCATGACAGCATGATACCACCCACCACACCCTGTAACACAATCATGGCAGCATGATACCACCCCCACATCTTGCAACACAATCACGGCAGCATGATACCACCCCCACACCTTGTAACACAATCATGGGAGCCAGACATCACCCCCACACCTTGTAACACAATCATGGCAGCCAGACATCACCCCCGCACCATGCAATATAATCATGGCAGCATGATACCACCCACCACACCTTGTAACACAATCATGGCAGCATGATACCACCCTCCACACCCTGTAACACAATCATGGCAGCATGATACCACCCCCACACCTTGTAAGACAATCATGGCAGCCAGACATCACACCCACACCTTGTAACACAATCATGGCAGCATGATACCACCCCCACACCTTGTAACACAATCATGGCAGCATGATACCACCCCCACACCTTGTAACACAATCATGGCAGCATGATACCACCCCCACACCTTGTAACACAATCATGGCAGCATGATACCACCCCCCACACCTTGTAACACAATCATGGCAGCCAGACATCACACCCACACCTTGTAACACAATCATGGCAGCCAGACATCACCCCCGCCCCATGCAATACAATCATGGCAGCCAGACATCACCCCCGCACCATGCAATACAATCATGGCAGCCAGACATCACCCCCGCACCATGTAACACAATCATGGGAGCCAGACATCACCCCCGCACCTTGTAACACAATCATGGCAGCCAGACATCACCCCCGCACCATGCAATACAATCATGGCAGCCAGACATCACCCCCGCACCATGTAACACAATCATGGGAGCCAGACATCACCCCCGCACCTTGTAACACAATCATGGCAGCCAGACATCACCCCCACACCATGTAACACAATCATGGCAGCCAGACATCACCCCCGCACCATGCAATACAATCATGGCAGCATGATACCACCCCCCACACCTTGTAACACAATCATGGCAGCCAGACATCACCCCCGCACCATGTAACACAATCATGGCAGCCAGACATCACCCCCACACCTTGTAACACAATCATGGCAGCCAGACATCACCCCCGCACCATGCAATACAATCATGGCAGCATGATACCACCCCCCACACCTTGTAACACAATCATGGCAGCCAGACATCACCCCCGCACCATGTAACACAATCATGGCAGCCAGACATCACCCCCACACCTTGTAACACAATCATGGCAGCCAGACATCACCCCCGCACCATGCAATACAATCATGGCAGCATGATACCACCCCCCGCACCATGTAACACAATCATGGCAGCCAGACATCACCCCCGCACCATGTAACACTATCATGGCAGCCAGACATCACCCCCACACCTTGTAACACAATCATGGCAGCCAGACATCACCCCCACACCTTGTAACACAATCATGGCGGCCAGACATCACCCCCACACCTTGTAACACAATCATGGCAGCCAGACATCACCCCCGCACCATGCAATACAGTCATGGCAGCCAGACATCACCCCCACACCTTGTAACACAATCATGGCAGCCAGTACATCACCCCCGCACCATGCAATACAGTCATGGCAGCCAGACATCACCCCCGCACCATGCAATACAATCATGGCAGCATGATACCACCCCCCACACCTTGTAACACAATCATGGCAGCCAGACATCACCCCCACACCTTGTAACACAATCATGGCAGCCAGACATCACCCCCACACCTTGTAACACAATCATGGCAGCCAGACATCACCCCCACACCTTGTAACACAATCATGGCAGCCAGACATCACCCCCGCACCATGCAATACAGTCATGGCAGCCAGACATCACCCCCCACACCTTGTAACACAATCATGGCAGCCAGACATCACCCCCGCACCATGCAATACAGTCATGGCAGCCAGACATCACCCCCACACCTTGTAACACAATCATGGCAGCCAGACATCACCCCCGCACCATGCAATACAGTCATGGCAGCCAGACATCACCCCCACACCTTGTAACACAATCATGGCAGCCAGACATCACCCCCGCACCATGCAATACAGTCATGGCAGCCAGACATCACCCCCACACCTTGTAACACAATCATGGCAGTCAGACATCACCCCCACACCTTGTAACACAATCATGGCAGCCAGACATCACCCCCACACCTTGTAACACAATCATGGCAGCCAGACATCACCCCCACACCCTGCAACACAAGAATTCTTTGAAATAAACTCTTATGCAATAAAGCCTTCACGGTGCTTTTTATCGACCTGTAATGCTTGATTGACTGTGGCATAGTGAAGTGTAACTTGTTGTTAATCCGTTTTAAATGTGCAACAGTTCACTAACACGTTACGCTCTGTACTAGTGTGTTTATAGTGTGTTTGTGTGTGTACTCACCTAGTTGTGTTTGCGGGGGTTGAGCTCTGGCTCTTTGGTCCCGCCTCTCAACCGTCAATCAACAGGTGTACAGATTCCTGAGCCTATCGGGCTCTGTCATATCTACACTTGAAACTGTGTATGGAGTCAGCCTCCACCACATCACCCCCTAATGCATTCCATTTGTCAACCACTCTGACACTAAAAAAGTTCTTTCTAATATCTCTGTGGCTCATTTGGGCACTCAGTTTCCACCTGTGTCCCATTGTGCGTGTTCCCCTTGTGTTAAATAGACTGTCTTTATCTACCCTATCAATTCCCTTCAGAATCTTGAATATGGTGATCATGTCCCCCCTAACTCTTCTGTCTTCCAGCGAAGTGAGGTTTAATTCCCGTAGTCTCTCCTCGTAGCTCATACCTCTCAGCTCGGGTACTAGTCTGGTGGCAAACCTTTGAACCTTTTCCAGTTTAGTCTTATCCTTGACTAGATATGGACACCATGCTGGGGCTGCATACTCCAGGATTGGCCTGACATATGTGGTATACAAAGTTCTGAATGATTCTTTACACAAGTTTCTGAATGCCGTTCGTATGTTGGCCAGCCTGGCATATGCCGCTGATGTTATCCGCTTGATATGTGCTGCAGGAGACAGGTCTGGCGTGATATCAACCCCCAAGTATTTTTCCTTCTCTGACTCCTGAAGAATTTCCTCTCCCAGATGATACCTTGTATCTGGCCTCCTGCTCCCTACACCTATCTTCATTACATTACATTTGGTTGGGTTTAACTCTAACAACCATTTGTTCGACCATTCCTTCAGCTTGTCTAGGTCTTCTTGAAGCCTCAAGCAGTCCTCTTCTGTTTTAATCCTTCTCATAATTTTAGCATCGTCCGCAAACATTGAGAGAAATGAATCGATACCCTCCGGGAGATCATTTACATATATCAGAAACAAGATAGGACCGAGTACAGAGCCCTGTGGGACTCCACTGGTGACTTCACGCCAATCGGAGGTCTCACCCCTCACCGTAACTCTCTGCTTCCTATTCCTTAGATACTCTCTTATCCACTGGAGCACCTTACCAGCTACACCTGCCTGTCTCTCCAGCTTATGTACCAGCCTCTTATGCGGTACTGTGTCAAAGGCTTTCCGACAATCCAAGAAAATGCAGTCCGCCCAGCCCTCTCTTTCTTGCTTAATCTGTGTCACCTGATCGTAGAATTCTATCAAGCCAGTAAGGCAAGATTTACCCTCCCTGAACCCATGTTGGCGATTTGTCACGAAGGCCCTTCTCTCCAGATGTGTTACCAGGTTTTTTCTAACGATCTTCTCCATCACCTTGCATGGTATACAAGTCAAGGACACTGGCCTGTAGTTCAGTGCCTCTTGTCAGTCGCCCTTTTTGTATATTGGGACCACATTCGCCGTCTTCCATATTTCTGGTAGGTCTCCCGTCTCTAGTGACTTACTATACACTATGGAGAGTGGCAAGCTAAGTGCCTCTGCACACTCTTTCAGTACCCATGGTGAGATCCCATCTGGACCAACAGCCTTTCTAACATCCAGGTCCAGCAGGTGTCTCTTGACCTCCTCTCTCGTAATTTGGAACTCCTCCAAGGCCGCCTGGTTTACCTCCCTTTCTCCTAGCACAGTGACCTCACCCTGTTCTATTGTGAAGAACTCCTGGAACCTCTTGTTGAGTTCCTCACACACCTCTCTGTCATTCTCTGTATACCTGTCCTCGCCTGTTCTAAGTTTCAATACCTGTTCTTTCACTGTTGTTTTCCTTCTGATGTGACTGTGGAGTAGCTTTGAATCGGTCTTGGCTTTGTTTCCTATATCATTTTCAAAATTTTTCTCTGCTCTTCTCACCCTGACGTACTCATTCCTGGTTCTCTGGTATCTCTCTCTGCTTTCTGGTGTTCTGTTATTCCGGAAGTTCCTCCACGCCTTTTTGTTCAGTTTCTTCGCTTCGATACATGCCCTATTATACCATGGATTCTTCTGTTGCTTCTCGGATTTTTCCCTTTGGGCCGGGATGAACCTGTTTACTGCCTCCTGACACTTTTGGGTAACATAGTCCATCATACCCTGTACAGACTTGTCTCTGAGGTTTGTGTCCCAAGGTATTTCACTTAGGAAACTTCTCATCTGTTCATAATTCCCCTTTCGGTATGCCAGCCTTTTGATTCCTATTTCTTTTTGGGGAGATAAGTCCTAGCTCTACCAAGTACTCAAAGTTCAATACACTGTGGTCACTCATTCCCAAGGGCGCTTCCATCTTAACTTTCCTTATATCCCATTCATTTAGGGTAAATATCAAATCAAGCATTGCTGGTTCATCTTCTCCTCTCATTCTTGTTGGTTCTTTGGTGTGCTGGCTTAGAAAGTTTCTTGTTGCCACGTCCAGCAGCTTAGCTCTCCATGTTTCTGGTCCTCCATGCGGGTCTCTGTTCTTCCAATCTATCTTCCCATGGTTGAAGTCTCCCATAATTAGTAGTCCATATCCATTCCTGCTAGCAACAGAAGCTGCTCTTTCTATTATGTTAATGGTGGCCATGTTGTTTCTATCATATTCCTGTCTAGGTTTTCTGTCATTTGGTGGTGGATTATATATGACTGCGACTATAATTTTTTTCCCTCCATTTGTTACAGTACCTGCTATGTAGTCACTGAAACCTTCACAACCCTGAATATCCATCTCCTCAAAATCCCAGCCTTTTCTTACCAGCAGAGCTACACCACCCACACCTCTTCCTTCCCTCTCTTTCCTCATAACATAATAGTCCTGTGGGAACACTGCATTTGTTATCGTTTTCGTGATCTTTGTTTCTGTGAGGGCTATTATGTCTGGGTTTTCCTCGAGTACCAGTTCTCCAAGCTCATTTGCTTTATTTGTAATTCCATCTATGTTAGTGTACATTGCTTTGAGGCTCACTTTCTTCTGTCCCTTCTCAAATCGCCTCCTTGGTGAGTGTTCTGCTGGTGGGGGAGGCTGTTCCATGGTTGTGAGGACCTGCGAGGTGGATAACAGGGTCTCAGAGGATACTGGGATCAGGGGCGGGGGATCCAGTGAAGGGGGGTTATCTTGAGGTTATCTTGAGATGATTTCGGGGCTTTTTAGTGTCCCCGCGGCCCGGTCCTCGACCAGGCCTCCACCCCCAGGAAGCAGCCCGTGACAGCAGACTAACACCCAGGTACCTATTTTACTGCTAGGTAACAGGGGCATAGGGTGAAAGAAACTCTGCCCATTGTTTCTCGCCGGCGCCTGGGATCGAACCCAGGACCACAGGATCACAAGTCCCGCGTGCTGTCCGCTCGGCCGACCGGCTCCCCCGCTCGGCCGACCGGCTCCCCAGGGGAGGGACAGGGAGGGTATGAGGTGAAAGGGGAGGGAGGACGGGAAGGAAAGTGGGGGGAGGGAGGACTCGGGAGGAGGGGAGGGGTAGAAGGGTGGGGATTGGGTGTGGGGGGAGGGAGATTTGGCTGAACATTTGAGTGGGGGCAGGGAGGGTTTGGGGTAGGGGGGTTTTCTATGCAGAGGAGGGAGGCGGGGTTGTCCTCCTTCTGGTGTTACTGAGTAGCTGGTTGTGGGTTCCCCCCTCGCCTCTGGGGGTGTTGTGCTGGGAGCTGTGACTTCCTGGTTTTCCCCTCTCGCCCTGCGCCTCTTCCTTGTTTTCTGCCGCCACGGCTCTCTCCTCCCTTGTCATGTCTCTCTGGAGGAATACATTTTTAAATTTCCCACGTCTTTCAGGGAGCTCTTCCTTGATAGGATCTTCTCTTTTGTGTTCTCGTTTGCAAACACTATCTTCATCATTCGGTCTCGGTCTTTGTTGTACCGGCCTAGCCTGAAAACCTTCTCAATGCTATGCTCAGCCCCTTCCATGTCTAGTGCCTTTAGTACTTCATTCACTGCTGTTTTGTCCTTGTCATTCCACTCTGTCCTATTAGATCCTTCCTGCTCCTTAATACCCACAGCAACCACTGATCTGTTCCTTTCCAGCAGTTGGCTAGTGGCGCGTGCCGCCTCCTGCGAGGTGGCTGCTTTCATGGCCACCTCCATCACTGCAGTCATTACTTCAGAGTTATTTTTTTTTAGTATTTCCGCAAATGTTGCTTTTATTGTGGCATTCTCATCCAGAAAACTATTACCACCTTCTCCCTGGGTGGTTTTCTGATTCTCAGCCTCGATACCATTCTCTTTGAGGGCTCTAATCTCCTCC
This sequence comes from Procambarus clarkii, assembly GCF_040958095.1. Taxonomy (NCBI): domain Eukaryota; kingdom Metazoa; phylum Arthropoda; class Malacostraca; order Decapoda; family Cambaridae; genus Procambarus; species Procambarus clarkii. The sequence continues at coordinate 868,408 of NW_027189158.1, read as the reverse complement.
TTTGCTGCTGTCAGCTCTCTTTTCAGGTTGCTTATTTCGTTCTTCATTTCCTGCAATCATTTCTTGCATCTCACTCTTGATGTCCTCCAGAAACTGGGCGAACATTTCCTTCATCTCGTCACCTTGGCTCTTTCCTGTTCCCCTGGGACCTCTGGCTGCCATGTTTGACCCTGTTGGGATGGGGGAGGGAGAGAGAGAGAGAGAGGAGAGAGAGAGAGAGAGAGGAAGAGAGAGAGAAAGAGAGAGAAAAGAAAGGGAGTGACAAAGGGAGAGATAAATGGGTGGGTGGGGGGGGGGGGATCCGACCCTTCCACTGAAGTGAGAAGAAAGTAGAAGGGGAGGGGGGGGGAGAAGATGGAGAGAGAGGCGGGAGGGAGAGAAAGGAGGGAGAGAGTGGGTGAGGGAGGAGAGCGGGTGAGGGAGAGAGCGGGGTGAGGGAGAGAGGGGGGGGAGGTGTGTGTGTGTGTGTGTGTGGGGCAGAGAGGGAGGGGGGAAGGAAAGAGAGGGAGGGAGAGGGGGGAGGGAGGGGGAAGGGAAAGAGGGAGGGGAGAGGGGGAGGGAGGGAGGGAGGGAGAGAGAGAGAGAGAGGAGAGAGAGAGAGAGAGAGAGAGAGAGAGAGAAGAGAGAGAGAGAGAGAGAGAGAGAGAGAGAGAGAGAGAGAGAGAGAGAGAGAGAGCAGGAGAGAGAGAGCAGGAGGGAGAGAGCAGAGAGGGAGAGCAGGGAGAGAGATAGTGGGAGTGGGAGAGAGGGGAGAGTGGGGAGGGGAAGAGTGTGTGTATGGGCAATGCGGGGGACCTGGGGTGGGGTGGGGGGGGGCGGAGATGGCGACTAAGTCAGGTCAGGTCAGATGGTGGGGGTCAAGAGGGGGGGGGGGGATAGTAAGGTCCTATCCCAGGTGTTAATGAATGCCTTTTCCCCTCACTGAACAATTGTTGTGTGTGTGTGTGTGCCCACGTGTGTGTGTGTCTGTTTTAGCGTGTGCACACTTGTGTGCGTGGATACCTACGTGGGGCGGGGCGTGCTTGTATGTGTCAAGATATCCCTATGCGGTACCTCTGCCTAAATGAGGCCACTCTGAGATTTTTAAATATATATGATATCCTGAACGATAATTTGATAATCTTTTACCTCAATCTGTACACCTGATTAATTGACCAGAGAGGGGGGTACATACAGTCTGTGCCTCCGCTCACACAACCAGATGAGTAAGGGGCAGGGGCGATGTATGATGACGATGGTTATCCTTCGTTGTCTCCCACTAGGTGATTTATGAGGTCGGTTCTTCTCTGTCTACACAGAGCTCTGAGTCAGTCACGGTATCGTTATGTGACAGTTCACTAATTCACTGTACCAACTGATCACAGTCACCCACTCACAGCACAATCAGGTAGCTCCACGGCGGGTCGTCCCACCCGGTCAGGTCACACACTTACATCACCGGTGATGCCCTAGCTCCACTTTCGGTTTTCTTCGCCAAATCTTCGCACTATCGCTAGCGATATGACCTATGCTATGTTGCACCCTGCAAGCTACACACTGCGAGAGGCCAAATACTATGATCTAGCCTCTATACTCCTTCAATGTCCCGAGAAATTGACGAATTTCCGCGGACCCTCACTAATCGCGTGTGTCCTCCTACCGTCTCCCGCATGTGTACTCACCTATTTGTGCTTGCGGGGGGTTGAGCTTTGGCTCTTTGGTCCCGCCTCTCAACTGTCAATCAACTGGTGTACAGATTCCTGAGCCTACTGGGCTCTATCATATCTACATTTAAAACTGTGTATGGAGTCAGCCTCCACCACATCACTGCCTAATGCATTCCATCCGTTAACTACTCTGACACTGAAAAAGTTCCTTCTAACGTCTCTGTGGCTCATGTGAGTACTCAGTTTCCACCTGTGTCCCCTTGTTCACGTCCCACCAGTGTTGAATAGTTTATCCTTGTTTTACCCGGTCGATTCCTCTGAGGGATTTTGTAGGTTGTGATCATGTCTCCCCTTACTCTTCTGTCTTCCAGTGTCGTAAGGTGCATTTCCCGCAGCCTTTCCTCGTAACTCATGCCTCTTAGTTTCTGGGACTAGTCTAGTGGCATACCTTTGGACTTTTTCCAGCTTCGTCTTGTGCTTGACAAGGTACGGGCTCCATGCTGGGGCCGCATACTCCAGGATTGGTCTTACATATGGTGGTGTACAAGATTCTGAATGATTCCTTACACAGGTTCCTGAAACGCTGTTATGATTGTTAGCCAGCCTCGCATATGCCGCAGACGTTATTTCTTTTTATGTGGGCTTCAGGAGACAGGTTTTGGTGTGATATCAACTCCTAGATCTTTCTCTCTGTTCGTTTCAATAAGTACTTCATCTCCTATTCTGTATCCTGTGTTTGGCCTCCTATTTTCACCACCTAGTTTCATTACTTGCATTTACTCGGGTTGAACTTCAACAGCCATTTGTTGGACCATTCACTCAGTCTGTCTAGGTCATCTTGTAGCCTCCTACTATCGTCCTCAGTTTCAATCCTCCTCATAATTTTTGCATCATCGGCAAACATTGAGAGAAACGATTCTATACCCTCTGGAAGATCATTTACA